>NW_015554079.1:184726-185940 GCF_001515605.1 Sinocyclocheilus anshuiensis | reverse complement strand
GCACTTTCATTCATGAATGAAACACCGCTGTGTTTGCTTTTAGAGATGTGAAGTGGCTGAGCTGTTACTTTATTTGGAACTATTTTCGTTGATGAAATAGAGCAAAATCAGGCAGTACTTGTTTATTAAACTGTTGTATTAAATCAATATCACATTTGCAAACTCCTTTAATAATTATTGAAATCTGTCACTCTCCTTATAGCGATCTGTGGGCGCACAGAAAATGAGAGTTCTCAAGACTCAAAAGCATGTGCAAATGATGCGTTCCTAAGTGATTTCATCGTAGCAATGGAAAACTTTCATCCCTGAGTAGTATTATGTATATCATACTGCACCGCAGTAATATATTTCTGATCATTTCTTTAAGTTAACCCGAACTTATATTTTGACGGGTTGCCATGAGGAACTTGTTTCTGTAGGTCTATGTAAATGATATGAAGATAGTTTTACTCCAATGAAACTGTCAAATGCTCATGAAGTGACTCTCAGAGGGAGTCAGAGCAGTTCTGGAGATGCTCTTCATGTATTTATGTCCTCATACATCCAAACTTTGACAAATTCTGTGACATTCCGCGTCATACAGTAAATTCCATTTATATGACTGGATTCCGCGATTCCATCCGCATCGAGGAAATCATAGATAATATTGAGGTGTTTTGCAACTTCAGTGTAACGTTAGTGGATTGTGATTTATTGCAACTTAGGCAACGTCTGCTGCTGCCTTACCTTTGACAACTGATGCGTGATCACTGAAGCAGCTTTCGGAGTGAGAGTGAATTCCGCATTGATTGTGACTCGTGACTCCCAACAAATCAGTTGGGTGGTGGGTGGAGATTGCTTTTGGGCCACAGAGTGGTGAGTTCTGATAGGCTGCATCAGAGCCAAATAGCGCATTTCAAAATTAAGTTATTTTATCGGTGAATCGGTTTTGAAAATGACCGATACCGATAATCATAAAAATGCTTAATATCGGCGCCGATAATCGGTCGACCCCTAATTTATACAAAATTTTTTAGACTACTGCTTTTCATACAAATACCTAGAAACCACATACTTACATTTTTACCATGGTATTGAGGCGCTATAAAATGAAAATGCGATTTATTTCCCAGCAGTTTACCTCCACAGACATAACCGACTGTTTTGTAACTCGTGTGTGTTTTTAACGTAAACGTGTGTGTGAATGAGAACTTAGTTTAGTACTCACATGCTGC
>NW_015554079.1:184255-184532 GCF_001515605.1 Sinocyclocheilus anshuiensis | reverse complement strand
GCAACAGCCCTATAGTATGCAGTGTTTCATAAACAGCTGTTTTACTAAATTCTTCTGAGGTGAAATTCAGTGCAGTCCCGTATCGTGATACGTATTGTATCGTGTCCTCTGTATCGTGATACGTATTGTATTGTGACTTTGCTGGTGATACACAGCCCTAGTAATAACCTAAAACTCTGTCTAACACTTGATGGCTGCTCTGTAAATTCTTTGTCATCAGTTAGGAACCTAGGTGTGCTATTTGATAGCAATCTTTCCTTTGAAAACCATGTTTCTA
>NW_015554079.1:169723-184160 GCF_001515605.1 Sinocyclocheilus anshuiensis | reverse complement strand
TGCATTCATGACCTCAAGGTTAGATTATTGTAATGCTTTATTGGGTGGTTGCTCTGCACGCTTAATAAACAAACTGGCCCCCCCGACTGAGCCTGGTTTCTCTCAAGGTTTTTTTTTTTCATTTCTGTCACCGATGGAGTTTTGGTTCTTTGCCACTGTCGCCTTTGGCTTGCTTAGTTAGGGATGCTTGACTGATTGCACAGACACTATTGGAAGAGGGCTGAACTGGATGATGACATCATAGTGTCATTTTTCCAGTTAAAGTCAATTCATAGATGATTCATTGTTATCCACTTGCATTATTGACAAACTATTTTCCTGTTTGACACTGTAAAGCTGCTTTGACACAATCTGTATTGTATAAAGTACTGTTGTCAAAAGACCCGGTACTTCGGTACCAAGTCGGTACTAAAAAAATGAAAACGTTACGGTTCCAGGTTTTTTTAAGTACCGGTGGTACCGAGTACCTGGTCAACCCGGTTCTTGATGCGCTATCCGAAAGGTGCGCAGATGTGCTCTCTTCATAAAAGCACTGAGTATGTGGTGGCCCGCCACAATATCAAAACTGACCGCCACAAATAGATATTCCAAAAGGCGTTGACTTCGTTGAATAAACATGACCACTGCACATGTCAAAGTCGAAACCCGGTGCGGGTGTTTTTACATCACTGTATTTCTGAAGGAAACCGACTGTCTTCAGAAAATTATGGATGTCATTTTCATTTCATCTTGCCTGTAATGCCTGAACAGCGTTTGTGAGCGCAGCGCTTATTTGATTACAGTCGTTAACGGGGAACCTCAGTTTCTCCTGCTCTACAAGCGCCTCCTGCTGGCAGAGAATGAATTTGCGGCTAACGCTAATATAATGAGCATTAGAATGAAGTTTCTTTATTAACTATTTAATGCTCCTATAACTTTTATTAGGGTAAAAAAACAGGAGGACATGATCATATTTACTATTTTTACACACCAGAGGCTTTTAATTGAATTGTGAATCTAAAATATGCGTGTTAGAGAATGTATAAATGGTTAACATTGTTTGTGTCATATCAGTCAGAAAAGCAGTTCTGGGCTTTTTTTATTTTTTATTAAGCTAACTTAGTTGTTATTCTTGGCTGAATAACTCTAGAAGGTTTTAAAAGCCCTTTAAAATTAAATATGTACACAGTTTGGATTAAATGAAAGTATAGTCAAATTTTTTAATTCGCATGTTTTTGTGTTTTGCTTTGGTACTGAAACTGGTACTGAGAACCGTGGATTTTCACTGGTATTGGTACCGAATACTGAAATTTTGGTACCGTGACAACACTAGTATAAAGTGCTATATAAATAAAGGTGACTTGTAATTTCACTGAGGATTTTCACAATATTAGACTCAAAGATCAGAAAAGGCCCATACATACACCCGCCTATAGACCCTCCCCTCAAAGAATCTTCGACTTGTGATCCAGTTTAACAAAATGCATTTTAATACCAGGTGTCAACAAGACCTATAAAAGGGCACTGGCTTTTGAAATTTTGATGAAACTGTCTATAGAAAAAGCCAACACCGCAAGATCTTTCTTAACACTCTAGTACAAAGACAAATATATTATAGATAACGCACCTGGTCAAATTGAGCTTTTTATACATGAGGTTTATAAAGCAGATGGTTCTGACACTGAAGTTTAACTGGATGTTTGACTGATGTACACACGGTTGTGACTACTATTCAAAAATCATCGACCACAAGCACTGTACAGATTTGACCAGACTTTCTATTTATGTTTTTTTATACTGAATGCCATCCGATCTTTAAAGAAAATCTGTGATTGCACAAAAGTGACAGTTTAAATTTTTTTTTTTTTTTTTTTTAAATACACAGTTTGTTTTGCTTCAGAAGACATAGATTCATCAACTAGGGTTGTATGGATCACCGTCATATTCACTGTTTGTGGTTTTTGAAGTGTGAAATTTGAGGGTCCCGTAAACTTGCATTATATGGACTTACAGAGATGGACTATTTTTCTAAAAACCTCTGTTTGTCTTCCACAGAAGAAAGAAAGTCAGATACATCTGCGATGGCATGAATAAATGACAAGAATTGTCATTTTTGGGTGTACTATCCTTTTAATTCAATTGGCCATTTAAAATAGAGGGAACATTCCATGTGACTCCACCTACTTCTTAATGTTAATAAAGGGTTGAATGGTCAGGATATTAAACCATTCACACATGATGGAACAGACAGAACGATTATGGAGCCACATCTTCCCTAAACTGCACTTACGTCTCTACACCTTAAAGCTCAGTGCGTGTCAGCACATGCTAAACACCACCCAATACACCACAATCACTACAAAGCACACAACTACCACCCTACAGTCATCATAAAGCATAAAACCTGTGATTTTCTCAAGGGTGTGCTTCATCAGTCCTTCTCAGAAGAGCAGCTGTGAGAATCTGAAAGGTCAGATGCAGAATAGTACTTTCTGGATAGTTCCGGCTCTAAAATCCAATTAAACTGAATTATAATGTGAATGATCTAGTTTTGTCAAGTCAAGTGTATGATTAATAAACTATGTTACTTGGTGGAAGGATAGTGTTTTTGTGATTAATTAATAGCAATAATTTTCATTACTGAAATCTGATGGATGTTATCAAACAGTTGCTGCAAATCAGAGTCTCTCATTTACTTAATGGTTACCCATCATTGGTAGATCATCTTGTTAGTGTAGCATTTCTCAGTTTCTCACAGGCATGAACATTGAACAAGCCTCAGTCTGGCAAACTACAGCGAGCCCACTAAAGTGTGTGCGTCTGAGACATAAAGACACAGCACCTCACAATAGAAATCAGTGCAGCTTCATTAAGAGATCGGCCCCTGGGAACAATCGCCTCTAAACGCGGGGTCAGGATTTTCCCGGGAAAAGAGGCCAGGGGTCACACGAGAACCCATCTGCGGCTGTATGAGTGTGCGTGAGAGCGAGGAGCCGCGGGATAAAGGAGGCGTGAGGCTGTTATTGTGAAATACATCTTGACACACATTCACCTCAGCCGCTTTTCAGCAATGCAGGAAAGAACACCTCGGAGAAGATAGAGAAACAAAACAAAGAGACAACGAGAGTGCGAAAGAGAAAAAATAGAAAAACCAAATCAACTATGAACCAAACAAAACAAAAAAGGTGAAAATGTTTTGAAATCACCCAGACAGACACACTCAATAAGTGCAGCAGCTCTCACAATCTCAATAGTCCCAAGATAGGCATCATGTTATGCAAAACACACACATATATTTGTTTTAACTTCTTGTGATTTTGGGCTGCAATATGACTGAATAGCTTGAGTTGTGATTTTAGAGATGTTTGAGACTGTGGGAAGAGAATTCAGCCCCCCGTCTGACAATCTGCCCTTATTAGCATATTAATACCCCACGGATCAGGCCAATACAAAACCTGGAGCCCCAGAGCAGCTGAGAGCCTGTGGAAGGGGCCGCAGAACACAGCTGCTGATGAGATATTCCCACTGAATAATGTGTGCTAAAACCAGGGTTAGTGAAAGAACAGTCTCATCGTTTTGTTCATTAACAGCATGTATGAATGTGAACTCTCGCTGAAGTCTTGGTGGGAACAGAAGAAAAAGAAACAATAATAATAACAAGAAAAGAAGCCTATTTTTAGGACCATTAAGATTTTTTGTACAGTGACAATTAAGCAAATTTTTACAGCAATTCTATATCACATCTATATCAAGTATATCACAAGGAAAAGTGATATACAGAACATATTAAATCTATATATAAATAGAGGGAGCGAGAGAAAGAGAGAGAGCTTGACAATGTTCCGTATATCACATTTGAGCAAGGCTCGAAATTGCGACCATTTTGGTCACATATGCTCCCATAATTTAATCCGTGTGACCTCAAAATATATTTGGGAGCATTTGTGCGAGTGCATATGATTGTTGTAGTGCGACCTGTTTTCATTTCTCTAAAAACATTCACAGTTATGTGCCTTCTGCGTGCTGATACGGTGCCCGGTCTGCCGTTCTATCAAAGGTTACATAACATCATCTTTACATTCTTAACTTTAATGCAGATTTTAGATTGGTTAATATTAGCTGTCAATCACTCAGTCACTGCTTTCCGCTGTCAGGTGACAGGGAGCTAATGCAAAGGGCTGAAGAAGACAGAAAATGAAAAGAACACTGACAGATTTCTTTTGTAAACCACCTAAAGTTACAAATAATGGTGCTGGTGATAGCGATCATGTGGTGAATGTTGATCCACCAGCCGAAAAGAAGGCGCACAGTCTTCGGAGAGAATGGTTGAAAGACTTTGAGTGGCTCCGCTATGAAAATGCACTGTGCTCTATGCACTGCATTCACTTTAAAGCCACTTTAAAGGTAACACTAACAGCATTCGCCACCAAATCTACACATTTTAAGCTCGTAGAGCTTGGTTAAACACGGAGAGAGTGCCAAACACAAGAAATGCAGGGACAAGTGTGTGGCAAAATGTTCAGGATCATCAGGTTCAATCGTTAAGGTCTTCAGGATGCTCACATAGGGGTCTGCGATAACATCGTAGTAGTTGTTTTAACCATGTGCGATTTGACATTATCGAGTATATTGCAAAAACCAAACAAAACCGCTACAGAGAGTGCACGCATACATGACGTGATGAAGTCTAGTAGGTTAGACTAGTGTGCATGTGCATTTAGGCCCTGTCCACCAGTGGCGGCTCGTCGGGGGAGGCACAGCTTCCCCAAAATGTTGAGGTGAAAATGGGAGGAAGACGATTTAATGTTAATAACATTCACAATTCATTTCAGTTCATGTCTCAGAATGTGTATTTTTTTGTTTGTAATTTCACAGCTGTAATACCATAACATGTTACTGAATTTGGAAAGCGCCGCTTTTCTATCGCGAATGTGCCGAATCTGCTGATGTAATTACAACCGCTAGGTGATAGAGGAGGGGAGGGGGAGGCCGGGGGAGAGCTGAGCTCTCGTGCCTCCGTTGGTAAAAAAAATTAGCCAATCAGCATCGAGTGTTCACTTTCAGCGCTGAGGAGTGTTGGGAAAAGAACCCTCGCATGGGAGGCTAGCCTCCCTTCTGATATCAACCAATCATCAAAGAGACGTAAATTACGTGATATTAGTTTGAACGTCTCCCACTGCGCTGATAATGTACCAAGTACTTATGATGAGTAGCGATATTGAATATTTGATCGCCAACAGATTTACCAAGCTGTCATTCAAACAGTATATATATATACAAATTTAAAATAAAGGGAGAACACGCCTAAGCTGGATATAGGTTACAGCAGTCGGTTTAATTAAATGGCACAACAGGCAGGTCTCTTTTAGCACAGACTTTTAAGAAGGGATGGATGTTTGCTTCAAGTGATAGGCCAGGTAAGTGAAATTATATTATCTTGCTGTAGGCTGTGCGTTTCGTTTTCTTTATGTTTTCTGACTAAAAGCAACCAAAAAGCCATTTTAAAGTGGTTAAGCAAATAATAATAATAATAATAATAATCGGCAGGGATCCCAGACCAATACAATTAAGTGTGCCTCCTCTATTTTAAAACCCACGAGCCGCCACTGCTGTCCACACGAACGCGGTTATTTTTTAAACCGCAGCTTTTTCTACGTGGTTTGGCCGTTTGTCCACACGCAAATGCAGCACCAGTTCACTGAAACCAAACATTTTTGAAAACGCCTGCCAGGGTGAAGATTTTCAAAAACTCTTCGTGTATCGTGTAGACAGCGAAACCGGAGTTTTTGGCTTGTGACGTCGGAGTCTGCGCTGTTATCTCTGCCTACTGGAGACTTTTTCAGGCTTCTGATTGGCCAACATGGCTTTACGGTTGAGATTATATCGCCACCTGTTGGTTTGGCATGCTCTTGACAGTGCTTCATAGCATGCGTTTGCGTTTTCATGTGGACAGAGATTTTTTTTAAAACGGAAGGAGGAAAAACTTTATAATTTAAAACTTTATAAAAAAATAGCCGTGTACGTGTGGACATGGCCTTAGAGTGTTTTTTTCACTGCATGATTCAGTCTATTAAAAAGCATCACAAAATTCAAGATATGGGGGCTTTAAATCATTTCATATAGTTAATATCACACGAAGAGTGCCGTTTTTTCCTCCAAAAATCAGCATGATTACAAATGTGATATTGATTTTATACAACAGTTCAATAAACAAGAAGTTAATATTAAGACTTGAGTTTTAGACACCATATTTCACTCATATTTCGACAACAGAAATAATTCCAAACAAAGCCACAGCACTGTTCTGCGTCTCTGAGCAACATGACGGTGTTTTGTTCCTGAATGAATCAACTGTTTAAATTTGTTCCTGAATGAATCAACCGTTTAAATGATTCGGTTCAGACGCAATGACTCACTTATTAACAGTGACTTGCTGCCACCTGCTGGCGGTTTTAATTTCACATATAAGGTACCTTTTCACCTTTTCATTAACCATCAGTATTCAATGTTTTATGTTTACAGTATTAAAACATTATATATACATGTGTAACTGCAGGTTAAATGCATTCATGTCCTGCATTAAGCAGTGTGTAAATGCATCTAAATGCCAATTCAGACGCAGCTTCTGTGTTTCCTCTGCATTGCAAAGATGAATTTTGTTGATACTGATTTCATTTGCTTGATAAAAGCCCAAATGTCTTATTATTCTAATTGACTGATTAAATGTAAGAATTTGACTCAAATGATGATGCACACTTTTAGAAAAAAATGGCTTAATTGTAAAAATGACCATAAAAGGTAAAAATCAATTTAAACTTATTGGAAAAGATTAATTTCTATCACTGCTGTGAACTGACCACCACACAGAATATGAAGAATATCAAAGTCAGCTGTCCACGGTATAGTCCTTAAGACTACCTGCACAATAACACAAGAACACACTCAGCAAAATATTGTCTAATTATCGTTATCGATTAAATCCTACAATATATCGAGATATAATTTTTTGTCAATATCGCACAGCCCTAGCTGCCAGCCGTTCCGCGCCAGAAAATATGGAGATATAATTTTTTGTCAATATCGCACACCCCCTAGCTGCCAGCCGTTCCGTGCAATTGGCAGAGCTGAATGTAAAATTTAACACCGCATACACCATCCTAACCCTCGCCAAATAGGAGCTCTCTCTCTGTGTGTTTAACCAAACTCAGGAATCTGTCAGTGTTTCTTTTCATTTTCTCTCTTCTTCAGCCCTTTGCATCTCCCGCGGTAGTTAGCTCCCTGTCACCTGACAGCGTGACTGGGTGATTGACAGCTAATACTAAAGTGCCCCTATTATTGGCGATGAAAGGTTCATATTTTGGTTTTGGGAGTCCCCAACAACAGGTTGACATGCATGCAAGGTCAAAAAATACTTTCGTTGTCTTATAATATGTATTTATTTTTACCTTACTTGCTCAACGACTCCCAAAAGATTCGCTCAATGATTCATTTTTCCAAACCCCTCCTTTGAATGATGCTAATCTGCGGTGATTTGTCCGATTGGTCTCATTTTCATGTCATCATGCCTGTAACGCCTGATAAAGCAGCGTTTGTGAGCGCAGTGCTGCTTTGTGTACAGCGTTACCGGGGAAACCGCTATTTATACCGCTCCAAAAGCGGCACCTAGTGGCAAAGAATGAATTTGCATTTTCATTTAGACCAATGCGAAAAGACCAACAAGTGGACGGGTAATATGCTAATGTTTCATGTTGACGTCAACATGAAACGGCTTGGGATTCGTTTTAAAAATGACTCGTTTCAATAATTCAGTCGACTCTTTCTTTTGAGAGACAATAACTTTATACACGGTGAACTTTCAGATTTAAAACTTTGCAGGATGTTTTCATTCACTTAGAGCTGTGTTACACACTGCATCAAAGGTAATTTTCAAAAATCCATAATAGGGGCACATTAACCAACCTAAAATCTGCATTAAAGTTAAGAATGTAAAGATGAAATATATTAATATATAATTAGTAGTTGTGGTGCTCATAAATTTTTGGTGGGTGCTCCTAAATTTTTGCTGGTGCTCCAAACTTTTTAAAGTTGGGAGCACCAGTGCTACCAAGTAAAAAAAAAATAATTTCGAGCCCTGTTTGAGGGAGGATGAGAGAAACAATTTCACACATGTATGCCGTTCCTCCCTGAAACACGTTAAGCACAGAGAAGTCATTGATGGTGTTCACGTGTCAGGAGAGTCTGATTGGGCACCATATGCTGTCACAGCTTACAGTCTGTCTGGAAAGACTTAACTGTAGATTTACTCTGACCCATACCTGCAGCTGAGACTGGATTTACTGGTCCCAATCACTAGGAGTCTGTTCTCACAAGACAAACCTTTTTATCTTAATCTGGTCAAAAACTACCAACTTAGACAGGAAGGGTCCCTATGACCTACATGGAAAACAGACAGCCACAGTTTGCTTTTCGCACATTTACTTGCTACAAACCATCTCAACAGTGCAGGTCTTTGCATTGACTTATTTGTGGACTTTAAAATGGACTCAAGCCGCTTTATAGTTTCTCAGTCCACATTACATAAAAACTCATGTTTTTTGGAAGCTAAACAATCTGAATAATAACAATTATATCTAAAGTAGTAAGACATGTCTATGATCTACAAACTGTTAAAAGTCTGGATACTACAGGCAAACACTGGTATTCACAAGGGCAAATACAAAGTAAAAATAAAAGCTGTAGGGCCTAGATTTGTGTGAATTAAAGACCAAGATTTTAGTTTTTCTTTTCTTCGGTGTATAATCTGTTCTGCACTAATACTCTCTGAATGTAAGAAAGGAGAGATGATGTTAATGTCAATTTATATCTGCGCCGCAACTCAGTGCTTTACTGTTGAAGACAAAATATGAAATGTTATTGGTAACTGCACTACAATGAAAACATGATTGTTATTAGTTTCTGTCCTTATATTTTTCATTTTATAGGCAACAGACAAAAATCAGGTCCAGGTGCTCCATCTATCAAACTGTGCTCTAAACTTCTGTATGAGAACAGAGAAGGAAATACAGGAGAGTGTCATAAGACCAAATAAACTGTTGCTAATGTGTGTTTTCATAGATCTGTAGGAGTGTGCATCTCATACCGTGTGGCAAACATGGCCCTGAGCGAGGAGAAAGTGGCTGCGTCCTCTTTTAGGGCTTTGAGCTCGTTGCGAAGCTTCATCATGGTTTCAGTCACCATGGCCTTTTCGTTCTCATATTTGCTCTTCAGGTTGGCCAGCGCCACCTCAGCGGTCTGGAAAACAACAACAACAAACACACAGGCAATTGGCAGCTTGTTAATGTAAATAATAGAAGTTGCCAGTGTTGGGGGTAACGCATTATAAGTAATACTAGTTACGTAATCAGATTACTTTTTAATTAACTAGTAAAGTAACATTACGTTTAAATTTACAACAAAACATCTGAGTTAATTTTCAAATAAGTAACGCGTACTTCACTGACAGTTGAGAGAAATCGGGAGTGATATTTAGGCAGAGGCACTTCCGGAGGTTTAATAACTTCACTTTTGCTGTGAAAGGGCCTTTACAGTTGCCAAAAATATAACTTTTGTTTTTTGTTTTTTTTATTAAAAAACAGCAAGTAATGCTGGAAGTAATGCAAAATTAATGTAATGCATTACTTTCCATAAAAAAATAACTAAGTAAAGTAATATTGTGATTAGGGGTGGAACGATAAATCAATTTGTGGATCGATTCTGCAATTTACCGAATGCACTGCGATTCACCTCTGCTGTTAAAAACTAAGCTCAGAATCAATTTAAGAGAGAATTGTGATGCATTCGGAAAAACGCAGAATTGATCCATGAATCGATTTATTGTTCCACCCCTAATTGTAATGCATTATTTTTAAAAGTAACTTTCCCCAACACTGACAGTCGCATTTAGCAGATTAGAGCTGGACGATAATATATAGTTTACATTTTGTGACAATACAAGCAATCAAGCAGTTGAGAAATCAGTCCCTCCAGGATTTCGCGGTTTTTTTTTCTGTAATTTTTGCGATCAAAATGACTGATTTTGCTGTGGTAATTTCCAAAAATTTGCACGATACATATTTTGATAACACACTCACCATATTGTATCATGTTAAATGAGAGGAGAAACAATAATGTACAGTATGTGGAAAATAATGTGTTTTTTTGAACCTTACACTGCATAAACATTTCATTACACCAAATACATAACATAATGTTCTTTTTAGCAACATCATATGACCTCTTTAATACTCGACAAGACAGACGATTTGGTGAGCGTTTTGCAAGGCAAAAAGCGCTCAAAAGTAACACAAATCCGCTTTTAATAACTCTTTATATTACTGTCAACTATGTGATGTTTTTATATTTTTTATTCATACATGTTTATTAATCACTCTAATGTGTTAATAACTTTAAATAGTACTGTCCACTGAAAGTTGTACCTCATATAAAAACAAAATCTCTGTCGATTTGACACTTGTGATATCACCCATCCATATGCTAAAACAATAATCACAGACATGTTTAGACAAATTTGCTTCCGCTGAGATAGCAACAGTAGAATTTTTTTGGAATCGCAAAAAACTGGAGGGACTGAGGAATGTTATATAATACATAAACAAAACAGCAGAAGGTTGTCCTTAAATGTTAGAAACAACAGGAACGATTTGCTGTGTTTGACAGCTGTTTATCTTTTAGTTCCTTAAAAAAAACACATTTGACTCAGGTAGTCTAAAGTCAGACAGCTTCTTCAAAGAGTCAAACACACAACATGACTCTGGAGTCCCTGGTGTCATTTTAAATCAATACAAAGTCAGTCATGATGAAGAAACACTAGTTAAGACCCACTGCTGTAATGCACCAGTGTATCAGTGTAGCGATGAGAGGGAAACGCTGACCTGTTTGTTGGCCTTCAGGACAGTCCTCAGCGTGGCTATCTGCTCCCTCTTGGTGCTGAGGAGTGATTTGAGTTTGAGGATCTCCTCCACGCTGGCCTCCTGGTCTCGGTCTGCCCCGAGACCCAGCTCCAGGGAAGCCATGCGCTGGCGCGAGAGCTCGGTGGTGCGGTCCACCGCTAGCTGCAGGTGTCTGATCTGGTCACGGATGATAGCCACCAGGTTATAGATGTTCATGGGCTCTTTGCGGGGATCAGGCACCGGGGACGGGACGGAGGAGACCGGAGACGAAGCTCCGTCGCTGGGGAAGAGGCCGCGGGTCAGCAGGATGGGAGAGCGGCGTCCGCGACCATCAGGGCTGCCCCAGCCTGTGGTCTGTGTGCCATTAACGCCAGCCTTACCTTCGCGGTAGTAGTCGAGCATGATGCGGTTCGGCGTTTCGTTGTTGCACATGCATACGTGATGGTAGAGGTTGGCTAGCTCCTCGCTGAAGGTGGCAAGCTCGTCTTGTGCGATGTTAAGGCTGCCCTGGGATTCGCCTGCCACTTCGCTGGCTTGACGGAGCTCTTTCTCCAGCCGCGCCAGCTGCTCACGGTCGGCTCTGCTGCTGCACTCCAGAGAAGTGAATTGTGTGCTTAATGA
Organism: Sinocyclocheilus anshuiensis; assembly: GCF_001515605.1. Taxonomy (NCBI): domain Eukaryota; kingdom Metazoa; phylum Chordata; class Actinopteri; order Cypriniformes; family Cyprinidae; genus Sinocyclocheilus; species Sinocyclocheilus anshuiensis. Next base: position 172,611 of record NW_015554079.1, on the reverse strand, counting down.
TGCAACCTGGCTCTCCAGCTGCACCCGCTCCCCCTTATACTGAGATTGACAGGCTGAATGTTCTGCCTTTAACGTTTTGAGCTCCTCCTTCAGTTGACTTGCCTCAGACACAGCAACCTGTGGCATCAAACAAATCAGCACATGACCCCTAGTGAAAAATACACTAAAATGTATTTGAAATACATTTATTTTGTGCTAAGTATACTACAAATACATTTACATATTTATGTACTTAATAAAAATACCCTGCATTACTTAAAGTCTGCTAAATGGGATTAACTAATTTCGTACTTAATGCACATTAATTGTGCTGAAGTCCAACTAAAGATATACTGAAGTATATTTTATTGTGCTAAAGTGGAACTACTGCAGGTATACTTTAGGTACACTTTAAATATCTTGCATTTAAAGACCTTTATTATTCAAAGATCACACAATCCTCATCAATAGTGACATTAAAACACATTTTAAGCTTAATATTAAGAAATGTTCACTTTTGCAAGTAGCACTCTAAAATGAAGTTTAATTATAATTTTTATATCAGTAAGTCCCAAGCAATATGTCAATAACTGTGTTAATAGATTTGAACTACACATAGTATAGGGACGTCACTGTTGAACTGTGAACTAGTGAAATGCTTCACTGTCTAAAAAAGGAGGAACCTTTTAAGGCAGCATCCTAAATTAAAATGGAAGCTAAAAAAACTAAAATGACAGATTTGAAATGCATTTCTACATGGCCATATTTCCACATACTAATAGCACTGCTGACGTAAAATTCACAGGAGAATAAATTTGCACTCGCAAATGATTCCAAGTTTGATGTTAAGATTTTTAACAGTAAACATCAACAAAACCAATATTCACTGGTCTGAAGGAATACAACTCATGGAAACAGATACGCAAGCCACCGTTTTTTCCAAAAAGAAAGAAAGAAAGAAATTTTCATGGTGGAATTTAATCACTGAAGATCAGCACTGGCAAATACAGTGAGATTAAGTCCATTAAGTGTTTATATTAGTGCTGTCAAACGATTAATCGCATCCAAAATAAGAGTTTTTGTTTACATAATATATGTATGTGTACTGTGTATATTTACTATTTATATATAAATACACACACATGCATGTACATATTTAAGAAAAATATGTTATATTTGTATATTAAATATATTTATGTATTATATAAATTATATGAATATAAATATAAACAAATATTTTCAAAATATATGCTGTATGTGTGTATTTAAATATGCATAATAAATATACACAATAAACACACATATTATGTAAACAAAAACTTTTATTTTGGATGCGATTAATCGTTTGACAGCACTAATTTGTATTATTTAATGGATTACTATTAATTAAAGTTCAGTGTTTGCATTTCCCTGGACATTTGACTTATTTTGAGAAATACAGAATTTATGTTTTGTGATTTGAGTTAAGAGCTGCAGAAATCTGTTTGTCTGGTGTCTTATACAAATGTCAATAATGCAGAACAGAAACAAAAGAATATTGATAGAGATAAACTGTGCACTTTATAAGGCAAATTTAGGCTAACAACTCTCCAATCAAAGTTCAAAGTGCTCTTTTCTTTCAGCCTTGTGCTCAAAATAAGAACAAAATACATAGCAAACTAAATAGTCTATTTTTAATGATATTGTTTTGGTGTTGAATGAAAATATATTTATCGACTGGTTCACCATTTTAGATTAAGATTTTTTTTCATTATGTCTTGTGCCGCAGATAAAAAATGCCACAAAAAAATCTACGAAAAAACTTATATTTCTATACCTTGTACTTGCACTCCAGGATCTCGGGGCCGTTGATGTCCACCTCATAGTATTCACTGTCCTCGTGGCTGTCGCGATCCTTCTCGTTGTCCAGAGCGGACTGGCGCTCTTTGCTGGCCTGGAGTTTGCGGATGGCGTTGAGGTTCTCGGTGAGACGGTTGACCTTCTCGTGCTGCTCAGATAGCGCTCCGTGAGTCTGCTCCAGCTGCTTCTGAGACTCCTGCAGGGTCGACAGCAGCGTCACCTTCTCCCGTTCCACCTGAATAACAGAAACACACACGCGACGTGAATCGCTTTCATTAGCACCACACAATCTGTTTGATCCCACATTAATGCTGTCCATTCTGATTTCATATAGGTCGCATTGTTGCAGCGTTGACTGGCAGGGTCAAATGTATATGCTAAAGTACTTTGATTTATTTACTTTGATAAATATTTTTACAGTGTAATTTTCCTTTGGTTGGCAACCTGTTTCAAGCTGACCTTTGACAAGAAATGCTGTGTTGTTCATTAACAACAGCATATCACTGGTTACATGTGTGTCTGGTTCACTTCAAACATGCATCATGAGTTAAAAACTGCCACAGGTCCATCATTTTGTGTAGTTTGTGAAGATCTTCCTTCACCAACCTCTGGTGTTGCTGTTTGAACATGGTATCATTTAGCACCATAGAGTAGGCTATATATCAAACTAATATGGTGTCACGGTAGGCCTAGGCGATAAAACGGTATCGATATTTATCGACGGTACACCTTCTTCGATAATGATATAAAAAATGTTCGTACATTATAGTGCATGATATAGGCACGTGCTATGAGTGACGCAGACAGCACACACGAAGACGAACACATGCTGAAATGAGTGCTGTGCCTGCGATGAGGAGATTGTGAATAAAGAATGAATATTAGTCGAATTTAAAATAAACATTTGCATTTGAATGTTAGGTGTGCATCAGGGAGCGTCACCAGTGGCGCACGAGATGCGGTGATGATGATGTAAGTGACGTTGTTGTAATATAATGTTTTGTTAGTCAAGCCCACGAGACGCACCACTGCTGCATTATGCATTCAAAATATTAGAGAAATATAGAAGC
>NW_015554079.1:159064-169433 GCF_001515605.1 Sinocyclocheilus anshuiensis | reverse complement strand
TATCGATACCGAACGATATGAAACATTATATCGTTGATACATTTTTTAGCTATATCGCCCAGCCCTACGCTAAAGCCTGACTTCTACACAGTAATCACCTAGAAAGATACTGTGGAATTGGATAAATGTGATGAATCTCTCTTTGGATGGGATGAATATTATTTAGTATCATAATAATACTTCAAAAAACACACCAGGGGAAAATAATTTCAGTGAGTTTTGAGTTATTGTATTAGGTATTGCAGGACAAATGCATGGTTTATTCTCAAGGTTTTCTACTTTTTAAATACCTTTTAAGACCAAGTAAAGAAAATGTTATGATTCGTTTAAAGATCTCCATCACCCTGCAATTAATTGTAAAAAAAAAAAAAAAAGGCTTCCAAAAGTGAGTTTATGATTAAAACAAGAACACATACTGTATCTGCCAATGCATTCAGAAATATCAACTTAAAAGTAATTTTCATACCACACTGACAGATATTTGCTCGTTTAAGTATAAACTTACTTTGTTCAGTTTCTCAGATGTAATTTCTTCATTTTGTACTAAATGTATCATGATTTAAGGACGTTTAGGTATTTGTACTGCAAGCAAGATATGATTTTTTTTTTTGATCGTATGCAACAATTGCCATGACTTTGAAGACTATTTGCACTTGTGGAAGGGCAAATTAAGACGTTTTTAAGACTTGCAGAAACTGGCTGAAAATCTGCAGTCTCCTTCACTTAGAATTCAGTAAAAGCAGAACCTCCTTTAAAAGCACATTCGCTCTACACATTAATTACAGGACTTGCTGAAACGAGCAGCAGTGTGTGATCTGTGTTAACCTGTACTGACACGACCCAAAAATGTGGCTGTTGAGATGGGAATCCACCAATATGAATTTCTGGCTTGGTACTGTGGTTTGCGGTTAACGGTTTAATTGTTTTGTTCATGTCAGTTACAGTGCGACTGTAATACAAAAACCTAATGGTACTGCACTGAGTTGACCTTTTTTCCTTTGTGTCTGAGACCATATTCAAATCTTGGGACTCAACTCAGAACTGTTATGACGTAAAAAGAAACAGAGATTGTTCACTTTTAAACTTCTGTGATTTCTAAGCTGAAATAAGCTAATTTTTGACCCTGGACCACAAAACCAGTCATAAGGGTCATTTGATCTGAAAGCTGAATAAATAAGCTTTCCATTGATGTATGGTTTGTTAGGATAGGACAATATTTGGCTGAGATACAACTATTTGAAAATCTGGAATCTGAGGGTGCAAAAAAATCTAAATATTGAGAAAATCTCCTTTAAAGTTGTCCAAATGAAGTTCTTAGCAATGCATATTACTAATCAAAAATTAAGTTTTGATATATTTTATTAAATATTTATTTATAGAAATTTAAAGTATCTTCATGGAACATGATCTTTACTTAATATCCTAATGATTTTTGGCATAAAAGAAAAATTGATAATTTTGAGCCATACAATGTATTTTTGGCTATTGCTACAAATATACCCCAGCGATTTAGGACTGCTTTTGTGCTCCAGGGTCACATTTGTGACATTAATAATGTGAACCCTTTTGCACAAAATGTCTGATTTTACATTCTTTCATTGTAACTTAATTCTCAAATGGAGGTAGATTTTTTTATGGGATTTCATGTTACTAAAAAAAAATCCCTTGTAATGAAAAATGTAAGCAAAAATAGAAGCCGTCACTACCGGTCACAGACGTTTGAGTTCACTTGATATGTTCGTATGGAAAATCATGTCGTTTCAGCTGCTCTTTCATTGTGTCTGGAATGGATTTCTTGGTTGATCAATAGCAGTTCAAAGGTCATGAGGGTCTGATTACCATAATGGCTAGAAGGTGCTGCTGGCTGCAACAGCGCTCTCATATTGCTCCTATGGTTTTGGCGAACGGAGTGGACATCGCCACTGGACAACGCAGTATGCATGAAGACAACTCGTAAGAGGTCAGAGTTTCTAATTTGACTTCTTGACAGATGGCTTAACTGACAGCTCATTGTGTCAGATGAGGCGGGCACTCAATGCAACTTCCACTAATAGGATTTAAACAGTCCAGCTGTCAGCCAATCAAACACAGAACTACAGACTGTGCAACTTACCGACTTGGCATTAGGGCTGAAATTATTAGTCGACATTATCGAAAACATTAACAATAAAAAAAATTGTCACTAAATATTAGGGATGCACGATATTGGATTTTTGCCGATATCCGATATATTTCAACTCATTTTGGCCGATAGCCGATGCCGATATATTTCCTTTTGTTTGAAACAACACCAAGTCTCTCCTGTGAGGAAATTATAAACACATTATATTTAATAGATCGTAAGAGACATCTTGAAGTGCTACTTGCTGATTAAGGACCTTTTGAAGTAATCCCAGAAGGTGCTCTTTGGTTGGGTTTGAAGCAACTATTACAAAAAAAAAAAGAAGATTCCAAGGCATTTCTTCAACTATATATCAATCGCTGCATTTTTTTTCCCAGAAAGATGCTGTGGTATCCTTATTATTTTAAGATTTAACATTTGTTCATTTTCAAGATTGTTCGAGATTTAACATGCGTGTAATTTTTCATATCGGGCCGATGCCGATATTTAGATTTAAAGCCATTATCGGGCGATTTCGATATCGGTCCGATAATATCATGCATCCCTACTAAATATTTTTGTTGTCGAGTAGTCGTTTGACCTCATATGCTGCAATAATGTGGTTTGACCAGTGTGGCGCTGTAGAGCAAGACTGTAATTCAGCCCTCCTTGAATGCAATTCAAGAGAAAACGGCACACACAGCGCTTCAGCGCAAACGCAGCCGAACCTGAAGCTGCCGAGCGGCGTTTGGATGACTATGTAAATATATACTGCGCGCTTTCCTCTCAATAACGAAATAAACACAACATAAACTGACAGCGGTGAGAAAGCAGCAGTTAAGAAAGTATCTGATTACAGCGATGTGGATGTTTGCAGGAGCTCTGCAGTTCAGTACTCCAGTAAAGTCCAGTCACTTCACGTTTATTTATATAGTACTTCATGTAGTTGATTGCCTTAAATCAAGCAGCTTTACAGCATTAAACATGAAAAACCAGAGTCAGTGTCGCTTTCAGTTAGAATTACAACTTGCTTTTCTGTTATAAAACACCTCTCCAGTGTGGAGATAGCTAACGATAAAATCTTTTTATTAACGGGAAAAAATATTATTTCATTAAAGGGGGGGTACAATGCTGCTTCATGCATTCAGAGTTGTTTACACTGTTAAAGAGTTGGATTCTCATGCTAAGCATGGACAAAGTTTCAAAAAACAATTGAGTATTTCTGTGCCAAAAATCTTACTTCCGGTTTCGTACAAGTTTCGGAGAGTTTTTTGTCGATCGTGGCTCTTCATGACATAAACGAGGGTGGAACTCCTTATATGGGCATTTCTCCCGGAAGTGCGCACCCGCACACACATCGACCAGAGCAAGAGCGAGATCGCGCCCATCAACGCGCTTCATCTAGCGGCAGGCTGCACGGGACTTGCTCGGGAAGAACGTCTCCAATCCAAAGAAGTGTGTTTTTGGTTTTAAGGGAAAGATAACTTTGTTCAGCTTCCTAAAGAACCCAGCGTTATGTAAACAGTGGATGCAGTTTGTTTTTCCGAGGCAGCAACAGAGTTTCACAAGTGTGTTTCTTGACGAACGTTTTATTAACAAGGCCGAGTTTCATCGCTGGATTTGCACGTTTGATACTGAAAGATTGAGCGGTCCCAGCTATAAAAGATCCCGGTCATGATTCAGAACTGCAGACGGTAAGTGAAACGGCATCAAATGTCTGTTTTGTTGGCATTCGGCGCCCAAGTGCTTGTCACTCTTTAGCTCCGCCCACGGCACACCTCCAGGAGCTTGCTTTTTCCGGAGAGAATCGTAAAGTTGTATCTTTCTTTTATAAATCTGATAAAACTAAAGACTTTTTGGAGATATGAAGGATGCAGTACTACTCTATAGGTACTCAAGATTAACATGAGATTGGGTGAAACTGTGTGTATTATCTCCCCTTTAAAGTGATACTTTGGTTTGTAGAGATCAAAGCTTGATCTAGCTCAGGACTGTTTTGATTATCATAACCATACGTATTTTAAGAGAGACTATGATGTGAATAAAATAGTTTATCCAAAAATAAAGGTACAATAAAGTCTTTTCACTTACCTTTATTTTGTTTCTTACCCATATGAAAAGGAAAAATGTGTCATTCAGTTTCTTTTTCATATAGCTAATTAAATGGTGAATAAGAGAGTTTCTCTATCTGTCATCTCATTTTGTGTGCCAAATTTATTTCTTTGTTAATTGTATAAATATTGTAATTACTAGGGGTGGGACAATATATGGATATGGCGATATATCGTTGTCCTTCTCCAATGCGATACGAGAATCGATATCTGGCGCCAAATATCGATATTTTAATTATTACAATAAGGCACTCTATATAGATTTCCCTGCTCCCAGCGTCTAAAAATGCGTGGAAATCGCGGCCGTGCCATTTCCACCTTCTTTCCAAAGCGCTCTGAGCAACCATGAACCGTGCTCTCTATGAAGATGGGGAAGCACGAGGAACCGAAGGATAAACCGATTTCCAGCCACTGTATTAGCTCTACTGCTATATATATGTTTATGGAAATGAGAACTAAAGAACTGCCCCAGAACAGCTATCAGCGTGGACCATAGGCACTGATCACGTTATTACTGCAGAGCGCATATTCAGTCCATGAGTAGCCTAACCTCTCCGCTCGGATAGCAGGGGGATTTCCCTCACTAACTGTAAGTGAGATAGTGCCGCCGGCGCATCCAGTTTTATGTCAACAAAACTGGATGCTCTCCCTCTCTCTCAGATATTGCAAGTGCGCGTTATGCAGTGGGCACCGACCGGCAGAAACATAAATCTGCACCTATGGCATGGGCGACGAAACAAAACCTCGTCAGTGCCATAATGCGGCGCAGAAGTGTGCAGTGTGTGTGCTTGCCGCGCGTCTGCATTTGAAATAATGAACCTGAGCGTGCAGAAGATGCGATGTGAACGGCTATTTTTTCCCTGCATGTCATGTGTGCGGGGCTCCGTTTTTATGATGAGAGGAGAGGAAAGGTTGAGAAAACACTCCAGTTAAATTTTGAAATGTACCAGGTTTATATATATATATATATATATATAGGCTATATATAAAGTTGATAAGCAGTTAAATGTGTTGGTTTACACACAAAGAAAAGTGTAAGCTTTTAATCATTCCAAGAATAAAATGATTAATTTCCTCAGCATGTTAAATTTGATTTACAGAACTTTTGTGCCGTTTTCTGGACTTGAATAAAGAGAGAAAACTTGCACTTAACCTTTTCACAGTCATTTTGTTTTCATAGCTAGACAGATATTGTGATGAATCGTTATAGGATTGTCTAGCAATATATCGATTATCGCAGAATCGCTGTATCGTGATATTATTGTACCGTGAGCCATGTATCGTGGCTGTCACGATACATGATCGACTGTCACGTTGGCTGTCAATGACGGTGCCTGACTGAACCTGTACAGTGAATATGGCAAACAGCTTATCATCTCACCTGCAGCAGCTGTTGTTTGAGCTTCTGGATCTCTGAGATGTTGAGCTCATTCAGCAGATTGTCCACCAGGCTGGAGGAAGGGTGGAACCGCTCTCCTTTTTTGGGCGTGGAAACACGGTTGTCGTTGTTGTCGATCTTGTCAAAGGCATTCTCATAGATGTGGAGGGGTTCGTCGTTGTTGGGCTCGATTGAGGTGTCGTCGCTGAACTTCAGCCCATCGAGGGAGATGCTCAAAGGACTGTGGTACATCGAGTCTCCGATGGTCATGTACTGCGACAACTCCTTTCTTAAGGCGGCCTGGATTAATGGAGCCCAACAAATATCATTAAATCAGACCTCAGGGTGGACTGGCAGATGCCTACAGCAGGCTTTCATCTGAAACAAACACTTTCTGAAGAAATTGCAAAAACTCACTGCCATGGTGCTTGTGCTGTGGGTGGTTGATCTTTGGTTTCTCTGTTTTTTTGAGTGGGTTTTAGCGTGTTACTAAGCAACTACGGAGGAGTTCTTGGTGGTTTCAACCACCCTCATGTCAAGTCCTTAAATATAAATAGGACTGTTTTCCTCATGTTAACCAAAAATGTCCAAACACAGAAAAGTAAATGGCACACACAAGTTGTTTGTTGATGGAAATGTGCAATGTTGGCATTCTCTTTAGTCGAATTATTAGAAATGTGCCTAAAAATGCTAAACATTTAGTTAGTGAGGGAAATCCCAAGTTTTTTTTTTTTTTTCCTGATTCCACTTATGATTCAAGTTCCTTTGTGACTCCATTAATGAAAACACCCCATCCCGGCCCCCACAATAATAGGGCCTATACTACATTCATTTCACTTCGTCAAGTCCATTTTATTTATATATCACTTTACGCAGTGTACATTGACAAGTTAGATGAGTTTAGTACAAAATGTATGTTTAGTATTGTTTAAAAGATTATGATATTAATTAAGATCTCATATTTAATAGTATTATCAATTTGACTGCTCTGACACTACTGGATGAGAACAAAACTTGACCTTAACTGAATAATGACACTACCGCTGATCGCTGAAATTAACTTGTTATAAACTGACAAACTTTACACAGTTATTGAACTGAATCAACACTGAACTGACTTGAGCTAAATAATGACACTATAGACTTTTAAGAACTGCTTTACAGCAGTTTGGATTTGCCTCATATTTGAGACAAAATATAAAGTTTGCATCACTTACTTTTTCTCGTTTATTACCGAGAGGCTTCTTTGAAACAATGTCTATTGTATGAAGCGCTATATAAATAAAGGCGACTTGACTAGTGATGCAGCAAAATTAAGTTTTTACCAAAACACAACCATCTAAACTTACACACAAGGCAGTAACTTTTTTTTAATGATATAACTAGGTTTCTACTCGAATTTGTTGTTGAAATACACACATTTAAAAAAGGGTCTGTAATAAAAACTTGTTTTCATTACAGATTTAATCAAACATATTAAATAATAAAGACAACAGGTTAAGTGCAAATACAAGGAATATGTAATATACAGCATACATTTTGCAAAATCTAGACACTTTTTTTCTAGTTGACTAACGAGTTTATAGTCATTGAATGGCTTTCCTGAGGTAAAAGTTACAACACGTGACAAACTAACACTCAACCACTGACAAGTCTCACCAGCCTAAGAATTCTTTTGACAGATTCGGTAAAATGAACCCGTTCATAAGACTTATTCACTTGTCACTTAGACTACACTGGTGGGCTCTATGTTTGATGGTGGAAAGATAATGAAACAAAGAAAAAAGTTCATCCTCCAGTATTCAATCATTTTCCAGTGTTTATTCATTTTAATAGAACCTGTTTTTCATTTCTAGCTTATCTTACGGAGAGGTTACACTACCCATAATATATAGCTGTAAATAATAATAATAACATAAAAAAGAAAGAAATTCATCTCTTGCCTTTTGCTCCCTCTCAGTCTTGATGGTTTCCAGCGCCTCCCCGAGCTGCCTCTCTGCGATCTCCTTCAGACGGATGGCGTCTTCCAACTGGCTGTTCAGAAACTGGGTATCTTCTTCCAGACGACGAATTTCATGTTTCAGACCCTCAAACTCAACCTACAAGATATCACACACACACACCAGCTAACTGTGACTAATGCCACATTATCACTGTCTCTAGCAGAAACTCCACGGACGGAACTCATATTTATTACGGATGGCAGCCGAATGTTACCTGGCTCTGTTTTAAGACAGAAACATGTTTCTGGAGGGTGATGTTCTCCTCCTCGAGTTCGCTGTAGTCCTGCAGCAGACGAGCCTCTCTGAACTTGAACTCCTTGATGTCGTCGTGCAGACGAGACCTCTGCAGCTCCACCATCTGACTGCTCTGTAAGACAGCAGAAGCAGCTGGTCAGTGCGTGCCTTCTGCTCAGAAATACAGCAATACTGTGAAATATTATACAAATTTAAAACAGCTGTTTTCTGTGTGAATTTATGTTAAAATGTAATCAAAGCTGAATGTTCAGCATCATTACTCCAGTCTTCAGTGTCACATGATCTTCAGAAATCATTCGAATAAGCTGATTTGCTGCCCAAGAAACATTTCTGATTATTACCAATGTTGAAAACAGTTGTGCTGCCCAATATTTTTGTGGAAACTGTGATACATATGTTTCCAGGATTCTTGGATGAATAGAAAGAACAGAATTTATTTGGACTAGACATTTCTGTTTACTTGTCACTTTTGATCAATTTTATGTATCTTTGCTGAATAAAAGTACTCATATTTTTCAGAAAATAATCTTACTGACTGACCCCAGGCTTTGAATCAACCCTCTACTCACACCTTGGCGGAGTACAGGGTTGTGAATGGTTGTATGCCTTGCTCTAATCAACCACACTTCTATCCTTTGACCTGCTTGCTTCTGTTTATCACTCCATCTGTAAGCCTCCCTCTCTATCTCTCCGTCTTTGCCCCATCTGCTCAAAACACATTTCATTTCACCTTTGGCTCATTAATTCCATCCAGAGGACTGTGCCATTAAACACACAATCTCTTTCTTTTCCCAAGTCTTTTTATTGATTTATTTTTGCATTGTATTTACTAATATAAAGGTTTATATTCTTCATTTCCTTTTAATCCTATATTTGCATCTTTTTCTGTGGTAAAGCAGAAAAACACTGTAGACCAGATACCGGTTTAGTGTCAAAACATAAGATTATTATTATTACGTCTTTTTTGAATTCAGTAAATTATGATAAAGGTTGGTCAGCACAACAAGTCATTTGTTGGTGAATTAGACATTACTTGTCTCTGTGCATTCGTACAGCATTATATAATGGGTTTCACTCTTTATCTTTCCTCACACTCAGTTTTAACACAGTTTGTGTTTGTTGGGCAAGGTATGGCACGTCCAGTCAGTGGTGTAGACAGAGGCAGGGACACTTGCCCATCCGGAAAACTGACTGGCCCCCACAGTGTCCCCCGACCCCTATAAATATAAAGCCAACTTGCTAAATGTAATACATTTGTGGCTCACAGTTTCAGATTTAAATAAGGTTTTCCTGCATTTTTTCAGCGAGTGTGTAAGCAACATTTTAGGCTGCACAAATGTTGGGCTTTATTTGGAACCATTTTCATTGGCGACACAGAAAAAAAACATACAGTATTGTGTCTAAAATGTAACTCACTCAATATTAACTTCTTGTTTTTTTTTAAACTGTTATATAAAGCAATATCACATTCGTGATTATGCTCACGAACATTCAGGAAAATGGCACTCTTGCTATGTGATATTACACAACTATATCATATCTTACAAATATTAAAAAAAAAAAAATATTTTTATGTTTTCATAACGTTGATTAATTTTTCATAATATGATATTTTTTGCTTTCATAACTTGAATTATCAGAGCATTCTAACTGTATTCTAATAGGCTTCATCCCGCAGTGAATGCTTTTGGACTCTCAATACGTGTTTTTGTTTGTTTTCTGCAAAGTGAGTGATATTATATATCGATAATATCAGCTTGCATATCATTAAAACAACAATTACAAAACTACCATAAGCGATATACTGTATATCGCACACCTCTCAACTAATACTTGTTTTAAACATCTGTTCCCTTTATAAGAGTCTATCAACCGAGCACATCTTGATGTGTCAATTTTTCCCCACTCTTCCCAACAGAAAGTGCTCCAGATCGATATTGCTGGAGATTTCTTGACCTCTTCAACTCACTCCACATGTTTTTTGATTGGATGTCGGTGCTCCTTCATAGAAATCTGTGAAGTTTAACAGAGACTCGGTTGCTATCAGGAGGAGTTTTAACGCAAAATGGTAATAATTTGAATGTGTGTACCATTACACACCTCATGAAAGCATAATTTGCATTAAGTGTTCACCATTGTGGTGTTAAAGAGCAAGGGTGCTTCAGAGCAAACGCAGTCGAACCTGAAGCTGCTGAGCGGCGTTTGGATGAATATGTAAATATATGCTGCGCGCTTTTCTCTCAAAGATATAAACTGAACTATAAAGTTTGCACAGTTTATGTAATAAACATAAACTGACAGCGGTATGAAAGCAGCAGTTAAGAAAGCATCTGATTACAGCGATGTGGATGTTTGCAGGAGCTCTGCAGTTCAGTACTCCAGTAAAGTTAACAGTATATAGTAGAGCTCGATCGATATATCGTTTAGCCGACATTATCGGCCGATATGAGCCTGTCGCCGATATATCGGTATCGGCGAATATGCCGCCGATATGAACATTTTTTTTACAGAACAGATAAAA
>NW_015554079.1:158771-158983 GCF_001515605.1 Sinocyclocheilus anshuiensis | reverse complement strand
GAATCCGCACCAAATTCGGGGGATCCCTTCAGCTCGAGGAACCCTCTCGAACGCGATTCGAGTGTACGTCTCGAGGCCCTCTTTCGAATGAAACCACACCCGCGTTTATAGCCCCCAGGGTTCGGGAGTTACGGGCGGTTAAATTTGCGGTCCGGCGCCGACCGATCTAGCGATCCCGGGGGGCTACCAACGCGCGGAGGGTGGCGTTCGAG
>NW_015554079.1:156016-158454 GCF_001515605.1 Sinocyclocheilus anshuiensis | reverse complement strand
TGATAAGATAATAATGATACGAATTCTACTAATAAGAACAATATAAAACGCACCAAGGATTAATGAGCTACTGGATTCATGAACATTAATCAGGTTGTGTGCATTTGCTCGAACTGATTCGCTGAAATCAAAACAGGGACGATAATAGGTGAGCGCCAGCCAATGAGATTGTCGTTTGCGCATTAGTTCCGCCCACTACCGGAGAAAGCGGTAGTTCTTAAAAGCGGAAGAATTCCAAAGGAACTCCGTTATTTTGACAGCAAAATACAACAAAGAATATCGTTTAAATGTAGCGCGCATAGGTAGCGCGTCAATTCTCTCTCTACCTCTCTCGCTGCGTGTGTGAAACAAAGCGACGGCGAGTTGTGCGCCTTCACACTAGAGTTTACGGTACGCTAAATACAGGTGCGCTGCACATCCATCCATTCAGATGAACTGAAAAATAGCACAGATCGCTTGACGGAGAGTGAAACTCTGATCCGCTCAGTCAGAGTGTTCGGCGAGTGAAAATATATCTGTGCTACACTTATACTTAGCCTCCAACTCACACACTGGCGAGTAAACTCTGAGAATTTATTAGCAATTGGCTAATATTAGACATCATTTAGTCGCCCAGAGTGAAGATTTAGTCGCATATGCGAGTGATTTACTCGCAATGTAGAGGGTTGCATAGCAAAATAGAAACAATGAGTAATAGCTGAAGAAAATCTGTTAGACTGAACATGGTGTTTATATGGAGCTTATGTTGATTATGGCTTCCTAGCAATGTCACAACTTGCCACATGATAGTATTCAACTAATGTCTATCAAAAGCGCATTAGCTTCATGTGTAGCTCATCTGACATTTTCAGAGCCTCAGAACAATCCTTTTTATTACTTTGACTGTTTTGAGTCTTTAGTTTTAAACTTGTGATTCATCTTTTTTTTTTTTCTCTATTGAGTTCCACATAAAAAAAATAAATAACAAAAATCAAATGAGAAAGTACATTTGTAAAGAAAACAAAAAATTTCCACATGGTTATTTAAAATATAAACTATGTTATCTTAAAATTCCAAGCAAAACTAATCATTATTTTAATCAACTTAATCTTAATAGCAATATATACGGTTAGCCTGATAAGATATTGGACAAATTGCAGTTAGAAGGGTGTCTTAACAGCCGGTACTAAATTCTGCGCCAGCTAGCTGTTTCTAACCAGCAGAACAAACTCAAACACCTTACCTTTGACCAGATTTTGGTCAAAATGGCATCACACCATTTATACTTCAAATTTGCTTGAAGTATTTCAGGCCTTTAGTGACTAACAGCGAGCTGTTAAGGTGATGAACGGCAAAAGGCTGGTATGGATGCACAGTGTTACCCAGAATATCAACTCGTGCTTTAACAGCTGTTAGCTCCAAAACAAACGGTCTATAAACCTCCCACATTGACAGATAACCTGTTTGCTATGTGGGACACCTGCTGAAAGAGCCTGAAGAGAACGCAGTCCTGTTGTTCTGCTATAGGGTGGGATAGCTGGCTTGTCAAGTGCAGCACTGCCAGAAACTAAAGCCCCACTAATCGACCCACTAACCTGTTTCCACTGATTTTCATCATGTGCATTCGCAAAACAAGGTTGGAGTGGATGCTTGTGACCCTGCTTGTCAGCTGTTAAACTTTAACAGGCTGATCAAGTCATCTCACTGCTGAGTTATGCTGGCTGTTTACTGAATAGGTGCACAAATGTTGATGTCCCAAAAATCACATACACCTAGGGGTGTGCGATAATGACAAAAAATGATATCTCGATATCTTCTAGAATTTTGTCGATAACGATAATTAGAAGATATTTTGCTGAGCGTGTTATTGTGCTGGTAACTTGGCAGCTTTAGACAAAGCTTTTGATATTCCTCATATTCTTTGCCATGGTTAGTTTGTAGCAGTAACTTTTCCAATAAGTTTAAATTGATTTTTACCTTTTATGGGCATTTTTACCTTTATAAGGACAACTGTTTTTCTACCTTTTTTAAATGTATGCATCAACGTTTGTCTCAAATTCTTCTTATCAATAAATTCAGTTCAAATAGTAAGACATTATAGAACTGTTACCAATCACATGAAATCAGTATCAACAAAATTTGTGTTTGCAATGCAGAGGTGACAGAATCTGCATCTGAAGTGTGAATGCAACCCTTTAAATGGTACTGGGAAATAGCTCGCGCAAAATTGTCCCAGTACTTTAGTACTGTACATTTAGTTCTGGAACTAAAGCGGTGCGAAAGGCCCTTTAGATGCATTTACACAGACTGTTTAATGCAGGACAAGTGCAGCTAACCTGCAGTTACAAATGCATAATTAATGTTCAATTAATATTAATGTTCAATAGTGATATTTACATTTACATTTAGTAATTTAGCAGATGCTTTTATCCAAAGCGACTTACAAATGAGGACAATAG
>NW_015554079.1:153250-155577 GCF_001515605.1 Sinocyclocheilus anshuiensis | reverse complement strand
ACGGTTTAACTCTAGGGGAGTTGGAAAATGAGCCTATTTTCAAAAATATTGGAGTGTTCCTTTAATACAGCCATTACAATAATAATCCATACGACCCCAGTGGATGAATCAATGTCTTCTGAAGTAAAAAAAAAATTTTTTTAAACTAGGCCTACCTAATACTAATAAACTTTTTTTTTAAATAAACCATCACTTCTGGGTAACTGTCATATACATGTTCACAAGTGGGTTGCGTTTACATTTAACATTAACACATGCACACTGTGAGGCGTCACGTAAGCGTGCTGTGAAGCACCTTGTGAAGCTCATGCAAGAATTGATGTCCTCTGCACTTCTAACACCAGCTTTACATGGTAGACTCTGTGAATTCAAATATCAGAAATTACCCGTTTTCTTCTTCTGCCCAGACGAGGAGAAGCACTTTATTTTCACTATCTGTCCAATTTGACAACATTTTTCTTCCGGTTCACAGCCATTGTAAACAGTGCAGGGTAATCATATTATCACCTACGGAACATGTTTGAATGGTCCAGAGCAGACATCCTACATCTGCGTATCCACGCCTTGCCTTATAATGGTAATCTTATGTGTTTGGGTTTTTTATTACTATTAACAGTAATTTGCAGGTGATGTTTTCTCAGCCTGATTTACTAGTATTTTCAAACAGGTCCTGTTCACAAATGATCACTAAACTGTAAATAAGAGATCATTTTCCTGAAAAGGGCATATATGTGAAAACTTAACAGAGCTTCTGCACCCAACCAATAACTCTGCTTGTTCTGTTAAACTACTTGAACTATCCTCAAAGCAATGTAGGTCAAGCTGACTGTTATCAGTGAACAGAAGGAGCTGGTAAAGAGAGACATATAATCTTCAAAAATGTCAAAAAGGACCTAAATGTAATCTTCAAATATGTCAAAAAGGACCTAAATGTGACAGGAAGTTCCTCAAGCTCCAACAACAACAACAAACAAAAAAAATACAGGAAAGTTCAGACTAGAATCTTGTCTTGTCACAGAAAAATGATAACAGGCCTGTAGCCACAACAACATTTTTTGTTGCTGACTGACCCCTAGCACTTCCTCATTTACACAAATACCAACAGCGTCCTATCTCTCATTCTGTGCGGACAAGATGTGTCATTCTCAAGCAAACTCCGTTTGATGAGAGACAGAGGCGTGTTTATCTGCAGCTCGGCCGGAGGAAACCATCTGCATTCCCCTCATTCCTCTTTAGGTTGTAACTCGCTTGGCCGTTTAGGTGGGGACAGAGACTCCCGCAAAAATTCAAAAGCAGGCCCGTCTCATTTCACAATCACTCATGAGCTGCAAGAATTACAGTCTACAAATTAATCCAGTGATGACCTATGTGAAATAATAATGGAATGACAGAGAATAACAACTAACAACATAATAATGAGCTCATTTCTCTGTATGAACAAAAAGACCATGTCATTTTACTACAGCAGCTACACAATGACTGCTTCCCTGTCAGTCAAAAAAACACAGGCACCCAGATAGTACACTTACATGTTAAACATCGCTTCATCTGGAAAGCATCTGCTGTGTACAAATATCTGCCAGATGTCTGTAAGATCAGTTTTACATACGATTTACCGCCGATTACAGAACCGGCTTTACTGATAAAATGCGCATTAAATATCGCATGCGATTTATCGTGCAGCCCTAATTCTAACCCATAAACATCTTAAAGACATCTAATAGACATCTAATTGACACCTGATAGGAAACGTCCTATAGCCGTATTGCAGATGAACAAACTCTAAAAAAGCGTCTTCAAGATGCAGACGTCAAATAGACGTCTCCGTGATGTACGTGTGCTATCAGGGCAGCATTTTGCAGACAACGGGTCACAGACTTCCAAAGGACCCTAAAGTCACATCTAAGAAATTAGTCATAAACAAAAAAAAAATATGCGACCCTGGACCACAAAAGAAGTCATAAGGGTACATTTTTCGTCTGAAAGCTGAATAAATAAGCTTTCCATTGATGTATGGTTTGTTAGGAGAGGACAATATTTGGCCCGAGATGCAACTATTTGAACATCTGGAATTTAAGGGTGCAAAAAAAAACAAAAAACATCAAAATATTGAGAAAATCGCCAAATGTTAAAGTTGTCCATATGAAGTTCTTAGCAATGCATATTACTAATCAAAAATGAAGTTTTGATATGTTTATGGTAGGAAATTTACAAAATATCCTCATGGAACATGATCGTAACATCCTAATGATTTTTGGCATAAAAGAAAAATGGATACAATTGTTGGCTATTGCTACAAATATACCCGTGCTACTTATGACTGGTTT
>NW_015554079.1:137776-152779 GCF_001515605.1 Sinocyclocheilus anshuiensis | reverse complement strand
ATTAATTGCGATTAATTGCATAATATATATGTGTGTATTGTGTATATTTATTATGTATATATAAATACATACAGTATATATTTTGAAAATATTTACGTTTATACATTTATAAATTAATATTCTTATATTTTATATTATATATTTAATATAGAAACATAACATATTTTCTTAAATATATACATGCATGTGTTTGTATTTATATATATATAATAAATTTATGTAAACAAAAACTTTTGGATGCGATTAATCGTTTGACAGCACTAATATACATATACATATACATATATATATCACTACAAAGCTTACTACTAGAAACTGAATCAAATTTATGAATTTATGACTTATCCATCTGCTCCATCAGAAAACTTATTTTTTCTTCCCAACAACCGCCGCACGCACAGAATTGTGGGACATCAAAGGAAAGTGACACATTTGTGAAAAATGCGACCGGAGGAAGGAATCATCGGATTGGGACAGTGTTTTCTGGCTCATCCAGCAACACAATCAGCATTTCACCGTCTTCAAACACAACAAGCCACGACTTCGCCATGTCGTCGACATAATGCCAGCATTTTGACGCCAGCTACTTAATGCAGGCGCAGCACTGATGATCGCGCCGCGTCGCGTTATACCTCTCGCAGCTGCTCCAGCTCCTGGCGGACGGTCTCGTGCTCCGCCTCCAGCTCGTCGTACCGCTGCTTCAGCTGCTGCTTCTCGTCCAGCACCGCGAGCCCGTACTCCGCCGCCTGGATCTTCTCCCGCGTGGTCTCCGCCAGCTCCCGGGACAGCCGCTGCACCTCCGCCCGCGTCGGGTCGCGCTGCTGCTCCGCGCTCATCTTTATAACCGCAGACGCGTTCAGATTCTGCTGTCCGCGCACCGCATGACCGCGCTCTCGCCCGCCGTCCCTGATAGACTCCTGCCGGTGTGTGATTTCTGCGCAGGGCTAGAGGAGCTTGTGCTTTATCTCTCCTAAAGCTGCTCCATGACGGATCCGTCGCCTCCGTCCCGCTCCTCTCCCCTCAATAACATGGAGCGGAGGAGGCTGTAATTCAGCGAAGGAGCTGCCAGAACGGGGCTTTCCTTGGAATCAGGAGAGGCTTTTGTGGGAGATGTAGTTTAATCCAACGCCTTTTGTGATGTCACGATTGGGTCAAAAACTCGTATCCCGTGATTCACTGCGGTCAGACGGCGTGGATACCGGAAGCTCGTGTGCACCGGGTCCCTGCGTGTGACGTGGAGGTCTCCGTTGAGTTCAGTGCACATCTCGATTTATTATTATTATGATTGCGCTTATTAAACTGCGCAGGGTTGTGCAACAATAGCTCAAATGATGTGGCTTATTCAGGTAAAGTGAAAAAATAAAAACAAAACACAGTCAGTCAGACGTTCTTTTATAACCATATAATTATAACTCAAAGGCCCTTCCTCCACAAACGCGACGCGAAAAACGAGTCGTCGAAACGAACAAAGGTTGTCACTGCGTCGGATCTACTAGGAATAGCGAAATGAAGCGTCATGAAGCTCCGAGGCTTTTCCTGGTTGAGTAAGAAGTCCTTAAGCCTTAAAAGTATCGACAATAGCGCCATCTGCTGGCTCGTAAAAGTTATAGCAGCCTTGAAGTCTGGAAATGTGATGCATATTTTGAAATAATGAGAACAAAAAAGTTCTTAAAGGTGGCATGAACTGCCTTTGTTTTTTGTTTTATTTTGTGCTGTTCTCTGAGGTCCACTTATAATGTTATCAAGGTTTTTACATCAAGAAACAATTTAGAAGCTATAGGCTATTTTCTGTCCTGTTTTTGCTGTTTTTAGACTAACGACAAAGTTTTGAGTTCTGAAACTTACCGGATGTTTTTATAGTCTTATGTCAAAAGATCAAGGGAATTCTGGTTTCTCAGTTCATGACCGCTTTAAATGATGTTCAGTTTGTGGGTGAATCGATCAAGTTAGGAGCACTCATTGAACTAAGAACCACATCTTACAGACATGAATACAACAATGTGAATATCTTATACTTACTGGACATATTACATGTCAGAATGTATTACATTTAAAATGCTATAACATGAGTAATGACATAATGCTTTTTAATTAAAACTATGTAATTGATAAAAGACTCAATAAAGACTCAACATCACACCCGTGTTTGCTCTTTTAGGGAAATTTGCTCTTTTAGTGCTGAGGCGAACAGGGTAACCAGGGGATGGCTGCAGCGCCATCACCCCAACACTCTGAAGCTCCTCCCTGTGCACTCATAGCGCGTCAGTCTCACGAGGACGACAGCAGAGCAGAACAGTCAACAACCGCTCGGTTCCGAAGTGAAAAGCTGAATGTGCATTGCACCCGCTTTCACATATATACCCGCGCTGCGGGGCGGAGCGCGAGATGCAAATCTCGCACGCCAATATGCATTGGCTCATTTAGTTTACACTCCAAGATGATAGGACTCTCAGACAAGATCACAATTCGTCGGTACATTCCGACGTGACGTTGAATGTGACTGACTGAAAGGGAACTGTAGATTATTTAACTAATATTCATTTTCATGGTATCCCACAGCAAAAAAAAAAAAAGAATGTGGCAGCAGCTAAAAATGAAATAAAAACAATTCAATCAGGTAGAGCTTTAAGCATTAAGCGTTAATGTGTGTAGGCTAAGTGACTTTACAAACATTTGACATTAAATATCATTCTCATGATGGGGTCTAGCCCATGCTGGTCCCAAGCCCGGATAAAGGAGGAGGGTTGGGCGTGGGGCCAGCGACCCCACCCCGTAAAAACCCTTGCTGTTACAGAAACGACAAGAAGTGACCCCTTATGTGCTTACTGTGGCAGAGATGACTGCCGACCACGGATGATGGTGTCGGAACAAAGTCATTCGAATGTCCGACCCCTGATGCATGTCAAGATCCTCAACGCCAAATCATCATTTCTGTTCTCTACCTGCAAATTGGTGCAACTCCTGGGAGAATTTGACCAATATCACCTTGACATCCTTGGCATTGGCGAGGTCCGTTGGACGGCCAGTGGGAAGTTGATAAGTGACAATAAGACCTTCATATACTCCGGCCACAACCGTGACCATGTCTGCGGTGTGGGGATTGTCCTCTCCCGCCGAGCGGCATCGTGCCCACTTTGGTGGCAACCTGTCTCGGACAGAATAATTTCCGTACGGCTACAAGGCATACATTTGAAACTAACCTTCATTCAGGTCTATGTGCCTACAGAAGATGCCTCAGATGTGGAAAAGGACACTTGCTATGATGACTTGCTACTTGAGCTCAACCGTATCCCGCGCCATGACCTAGTCATCGTTGCAGGCGATCTCAATGCCCAGATCAGCAAGGAAAGGCAAGCATTCATGTGATTGGCCCCCATGGTTCAGTGACCGAAACCAATGACAATGATATGCGACTCCTGACTTTTTGTGCTGCACAAGGACTTGTGGTCATGAACACATACTTCCCACACAAGCGGATCCACAAAGTTATTTGGAAAGCCCCGGGCACCCGCAGAGTGTACAACGAGATTGAATATGTCTGCATCACCAAGCGTTGGCGCTCGTCCATCCTCGACGTGCGAAGTTATCGGGGTGCCGATGTGGGTACTGACCACTTGCTGCTCGTCACAACCTGCCAACTTCGATTACGACGTTTGCCAGCCCGTGGCCAGCGACCAAAGCCTTTTGATGTCGCACGACTTTTGAGACCTGGTCGTATTGCAGCAGTATAATGTTGCGGACCGGAACCGCATCAAACTATTGGGCCCCCCACATGACCTGGATTCTCGTTGGGAGCAGTTTCGAGACACCCTGGTAACCGCAGCAGAGGCGGCCATAGGTTGCCGACGGGGCACCTTCAGAGAACGCTGGATCCAACCTCAATCATGGGCATTGATAGATGAACGGCGGCATGTGAAGTAAGTCCAGGATCAAGCATGCATAGATACAGAACACAAAGCTGCATGATTAAGTATATGGACTTGGATCGACAAGTAAAGCAAAGTTGCAGACGTGACTATGAGAAGTGTGAGTGGGTCGATCAGAAATGGAGCGAGGCACAAGAAGCCGCAAATCGAAACAATACATGTACGCTATATCGGATCGTTCGAGAGCTTACCAGCTCACCATCTGGAAGCAGGGCACCGATCAAAGATCGGGACAGCAGGGCCCTTCCTACTCAAGAAGAACACGAGCGTCGGTGGGTTGAGCACTTCAAGGAAGTCCTAAACCAGCCAGCGCCAACCACAGTATTCGATCCCAGCCTCCTAAACCCTATAACCGATCTACCAGTAAATCTTGACATGATCACAGCAGCGGAAACAAAAAATGCGATCCGGGCACTCAAGAATGGCAAGGCTGCAGGCTTGGATAAGATCCCACCTGAACTACTTAAATCTAGTGACCATTGCCTAGTTGATGCCCTGACGGATTTGCTCAATGCTTGCTGGGCAACCTCAGCAGTCCCTGAGGAATGGAAACGAGGTATGATCTTCACGCTCCCAAAAAAAGGCCATCTCTCCAAGTGCGATAACTGGCGGGGTATTACCCTTCTCTCTGTACCTGTAAAGGTATTCTCTATTGTCCTGGTCTTCCGAAGGGGCAGATCCTGCATTGAGCAGATTTTTGCTCTGCGACAAGTGATAGAACAATGACTGTAATACCAAAAATGGATCTCACTGAACTTTATCGACTTTGTCAAGGCCTTTGACTCGGTGCACTGAGAAACGCTATGGAAGATAGCCTGGGCTTATGGAATTCCATCTCGATTTGTAGACATCTTTCTCAACCTTTACCAAGGCTCTTGATGTTGTGTACGGATGGAAGAAGGAATAACTGATTTCTTCACGATTGAAACTGGCGTGGGTATTGACAAGGGTGTGTGCTTTCACTGATGTTATTCCTCCTTGTCATCGACTTTGTCGCCCGCCACTCCATCGGCCGCCTACACATCGGCATACCCTGGACAGTTGGTAATCTCTTCCTCACCGATCTCGACTTTGCCGATGATATTGTCATTCTCGGCCCGACTCAAACTGCCCTATTAGACCTCACTATGGCCCTAGAAAATCAAGCGGCCAGCGCTGGATTCCGAATTAATGGACAGAAGACTAGAGTCGTTCGCATTGGTTATGTAAACTCGAGAGTACCAATTACAATCGATGGGAAAAAAGTGGAGAAAGTTGCAAACTTCACTTATCTTGGCAGTGTCGTCTCCTCAAATGGGGATGCAGAACGAGATGTCATCTGCCACATCGGCAAAGCATCTGCCGTGTTCCAGCGACTTCGTCCAATCTGGAACTTGCCTTCCCTCTCTCTGCAGATTAAACTGCGACTCCTGGCTATGATCGTTGTGCTGACGGCGACCTACCGAGGATGGCGAGACCTAGAAGATGACTGAAACCATTTCTCGAAATTTGGACGTTTTTCACCTCCGTTGTTTGTGATGCATCCTTAAGATCATTTCCCGGGACCATGTCACAAACATGGAAGTATACGTTAAGGATATCATTCAGTGTCTATTTCAATATGCAGCAGCTTTTTCCATAGTCTAACGCTATTTTCACATAATTAAAAATTCTCTAATCCAACCCATTACATTTCTTATTTAGAGAAGTGAAATAAACATCTAATAAACATGTAGTTAGTCAACAGCAAGAAGGCAGAGACTCACAAAATGGGGGGGGCACCAGTGACAAATGAAGAGGAGATGGTCAAGTATTAGAAGAATTTTAAAATTCAAAAGGAAAAAGAATAACTGTTGCTTTTGTATTTGTAGGATATAAAGATGACCAAATAAATTGTGAATAATTTGTGTTTATTTAACAGATGTGGTTATGACATATATCTCATTCTACCCTTCCATCTGGCATCCTTCCATTCCATGCAGTAATCAGCTTCATTTTCAGAAGGTGTGATGATAGATATATGCGTGTCATCAATGCATCCAACCAGACTGGAAATCCTGAAGGAAATCTAATTATTGGATTATTTCCAGAGGTCACAGCAATAAATTAAGTGAACATAATTTATCAGATTAGCCTCGTTTAAACCGATTTCGACAACATTGACCTGCAGTCCTATGAAACTCCTCTTTGATGGATTTGTGCTCAAGAAACAACACAACAATTCTAAGAAAAAGCGTGAGAGCGATGCACACTTTCCTTACCACTCTGCTTACAGCGGTCTTACTAATGTGCTCTGCATCTCCGATGTTTTATAGAAAACTACCATTTAAAAATGGTACCGCGCCAATAAATATGCATGTGAATATGGCAAAAAAAAATAAAATAAATCCCTATAATTAATGCAGCATATAAAAATATGCACAATGAATGAATACCTGCACTGCAAAAAAATGCTTTCCTTACTTAGAATTTGTTTTCTTGTTTCCAGTCAAAATATCTGAAGATTCTTAAATCAAAATACATTTTCTACATAAAAAAAATTTGGGGGGCGGGGGAGTATATAATAATAGTTTATAGATTATTTTCCTTACCATATGGCGGATAATTTTTACATTAAAATGCACTTGTTTCCCCCAGGAAACAAGACTAAATATCTTATATAATTTTTCACATATAGAAAATGCATCTTGACTTAAGAATTTTTAGATATTTGTACTTGAAATACGACAAAAATTCTCAGCAATAAAGGCATTTTTGCAGCGTGAATGAGTGAGGTATTTAAACATCGCTTATGCTTTAAAAAGGGGGATGAGACCAAAAGAAACTCTGGGTTTACTGAAGAAAACCTGCTCCCAACCAGGTTAGGTTCAGAGTTACGTTACCATGGTAACTGACTCGAAGTTACCTCTCTTTCCGAAATGGGCTTGACTTACCCTGCTGTCTCTGATTTGACAAACCTCCCATTCTGAAACGGAAAACCCAAAGTTTCCTTCATTTCAGGGTTAACATACTCAAGAGTTTTCACTTAACCTCCTTTCTGAAACGGGCCCCTGGACTTCCTAAATAAAGATCCTGGTGTCGGCGCCAATGGCCTCGCGGTTAATATCTTTCTCAAGGTCCTTTGCTGATCCTGCTCTCCTCTCTCCACCCAATGCTTTCCTGTCGTCGCTCTACTGTCCTATCCAAATAAAAAAGGCATAAAAGCCCCCGCCCCCAAAAGAAAAAACGAAAAAAAAAAAAGATCCTGGTACCTGGGCAAACAATGTAAATGCAAGAAAGAGGTGTTGCGCTTAATCAAGAGTACAACGGACTCCTCTCACAGAACAAACGCAGTTCATTATGCAGATTGTCTGAGAGCACCAAAATCTGCAGCAGTACTGTGGTTGAAGGAATTGTCGGATCATCATAAATCTCAGTTTTGTTCCAAGTTCACTTTCTTCACGAGTACAGTAATTTCACTTTTTAACATTGAACTTTGCGGCTGAAGGACATGCCGGACTGTCATCACGATCTAGATCAAATCGCAACTTTCAAAGATCGGTTCTCATTAGCAGCGTTGTAATTTAACCTTTTTTAAGATTTTTTTTATTTTATTGTATGCATTTATTTCAATAGGACAGTAAGTGGACAGAAAGCCAAGTGGGAGAGAGAGGGGGGCAGGATTAGGAAAGATCCGCGAGCTGGGACTCGAACTCAGGATGGCTGACAACACCGTTCTGTGTTCTCGTTTAACCTAATTCACAGTTTACTAATGGCCTTGTATAATTATTAATTGTGTGCTGTTATGGTCATTAAGACAGAATTTCAGTTTTGTTGAGCACACCCCAAATGTAGTCCAAGATCAGCGAAATTTGGTTTGTTTCCATTTCTCGTGAAGAAGAGTTGACTGGGCGGGTGAGAGCAGATTACAAAAATAAGGGCCATGCTAATCATCATAAATCCTTTCATTAATACTGGACCTGGCAGTTTGCTAAGTTTCTAATTATTATAAAACGGTAAGCACAAACTATGCAAAAATGAATGCCTTTATTCGGAGTGTCCGAATTTGTTCACTCAGTGCTTCAATTAGACTGTTTGTGGACTAAGGTAGGGAATAGTGTGTTATTTAGAAGGCGGGACTATTCCGCCATATTGCGTGTTGTAATTTCTCCCATTCAAGTAATATGTGTGAACTGTCTTTGTATATCTAAAGTCCTTTATTGTAATCATCCCCTGACCAGTTTCATCATCCATCTGTCAAAATATAACGTCCAGTGGGGGGGGGGGGGTCTAAAATGACAGTGGCTGAATGTGTTAGAGTATAGAGTACCAAAAATACTGTGGTATGTTACATTGTAAATGAGCAGGAAACCTACTATTAAAGTTTGGTTATAGCACCACCTATAGACAAAAGTTTTTTGTGCATTATCTTTTAACATTTTGGCATAAAAATAAATGTAGCTTTCCTTCATGCTTAAAGTACAATATCTCTTTTCAGGCATGCTGAACAACCCAGTAAATCATAAAAAAAGAGAGAAACAACAAAATCGTCTCAAACTGCTTTTATTACATCTTAAATAACAGTACATTTTAATATAGTTTCTATCTTGCATCCAGCTTTCTCTTGTACACTGACTTTAAAATTAAATACAAAAGATGGATAAGGGTACAGTGGGAATGCAGAGCTGTAAGTTATTCATATGGAGGGAGGCAAGGAGAGGACAGGGAAGAGAGGGAGAAAGAAAAGCAAATTTAGTTCATTTTTTGTTTTGTTTTTCTTGCCAACTCCAGGCCTAACGCACAACGACAGCACTTTGTTTCGTTTTTTTGTTTTTTTTTGTACAGAATGTTGCAGAGAAATAACAGAATGGAAGAAATGCCACTACAGCTAAGGAAAGAGCGCTTTTCTTGATACATGTCAAGAGGGAACAACAGAAATTTCTGCCATTCAAATGCTGCGTCCTTTTTTTTCCCCCTTTTTTTATTAAAGAACAAAAAAACCTGTTTGTTACAAAATGTCTCTAGCACTGTCTTTGTATCTGAAATGTGTCTTTTGCTACAGAGAGAGATTTCTTTGTTCTAGTTATTTGAGTGTGTGTGTTTGTACAGGGTCAGTGTGTGTGTGTGTGTGTGGGATTCACAAACTCTCCAGGGACAGAACAACTCACCATTCGCTGTTGTGATCAACATGTTTGCTTCTCTTAAGTGCATAGCTTTGAAAGTTAAACTTAATTGTGTATGCACAGAGTAGCAAAAGAAAAAAAAAAAGAAAATAAATACTGTGATGATCTATTTAACAGGTTATAAAAAAAAAATTAAAAAAAACCATCAAGGATTTAGTTCCATATGCACCTCTTTTAAGCAATTCTACGAGTTTCCCACCCATGGCAGACAACCAAAATAAGATTTTTTTTATTTTTTTATATTTTTTTTAACTTAAAAAGTTTTCAATATTATTTTCAAACATTGATTTATACAACATGTCATTCACAGAGTAGTAACTGTTTTCCAAGCACAAAACGGGCACCTCTGCTGAAACCAAAAAATTAAGAACTGCCCACCCCTCCTTCAACATCCTCCAACATCAAAGATAAGAAAAATATAAAATAAAATTATTAAAATGATTGGTTAATCTTCCTTGAATTACTCTACATTTTCCAAAAAAGCATGAGGAGAAGTATGGTTAAAATTGACATGGTTTCGTCTTCGTAAATCAAGCATTCGTCATCATGAACAGCACGTGCTTGGTTAGTTAACGTATCTGCAAAACTGTATTACTTGTGCAAACAAAAATTCGCAACTAGACAAAAAAAAACAAAAAAAACATTAATAATCAAATTTCCTGGGACTAAATATACAGGCCTGATAGCAGCTAGTGGACCCCTGATCAAATCCTTTACCGTTTACTGACGTAAAGAAGCTCACGACGACTTGGAGAACGTCACGCTTGTTTGAATTCTTAACTATAAATTTGATCCCGAAACATTTAAAAACTAGGAGACAAAAGCACGCCTGCGATCCTGACTGGGGAGAGGTCCAAAAAAGGCCCATAAAGCTATCGAGCTAGTTTCTTTTAGAAAAACCTCCTGTTTTCATGTTAAAGATAGATGTTAGCATGATAACAATAGCAGTGGAATGAGTGTCTCATGTTCTCTCAATACAGTATCAGAAAATGGTCCCAGAAGGATGCACAATTATCAACTTTTATCCACTTACCAACTACAATCTAGCTGAGTGTAACAATTGTGCTCTTTTTTTTTTTTTTTCCCCAAAGAAGAAATGTTTGCTCTTATGTCGTTTATAGATGTTGGGGTCAGTTCTGTTGTGTTTGAGAAGGAGAGAGGGGAATAAAATCAAAACGTTTTCATTTTGGAATGGTCTTCCAGTCAACCTTAGAGTCCGAATGCGATCTGGAAAGAAAGAAAGGGGAAAAAGAAAACGTGAAAACGTTTCAGTGACCCAAGAAAGCCTATCCATGATCAGCTGTGACCCAAGGCATGCGTTTTTAACAGCAGGTGGCAGCAGAGATGCACTGTTTGAGGCAGCAGCAGCTCATTACAACTATTTTTGGCAAATCTGACATCACTGCTGGGTGTTTGGCATCAGAAAGCTGCTGAGGATGCACCTTAAACGATGATACGTTCAAACAGACAATGTCTCGGATGCATTTGTTATTATTTAGTCACAAGGTGCATCCCAAATCGCACACTTATGGACTTGTCTATGATGTTTTGTAGTATAAATGGTGCGAGTAATAGTGTGTTCACACTTGACATGCCAAAAAGAAAAAGAGCCCTTTAAATACCCAGATGATGCACTTAAATAATCAAAAAAATGAAGTGTGGAATGTTGGACACTTCATGCACTCAACTGTCGCAGTGAATAGCCTTTTATAATTCATACACTAGTACACAGTGCATAAGTACATATTGTAGAATTGCATCATTTGGGACGCAGCTAGTCTTAAGCCCTGAATACCAGCTGATGCCAGGAATGGTGTGACAAATCAATGCACTGCTGTCACCTGTTAAATAAGTAGCTGAAAATGAGCAGTTTACCTTACGGCTTTAATTCCAGATCTTAAGGAAACTATCCCAGGAGCCTGTAGCCACAGCCATCCCGTCGTCAGTTACACCCAAGCAGCTGACACGGTTATCGTGACCCGCCAAAACTCCTGCAAACACACAAACATGCACACGTCACTTCATACTGAACCTCTTATGGTGACACGCATCTCATGTTTTATCCCATCTGACATCCATTTGAAATAAACTTTCATTCATTCATTTGAAATAAAAGGATGTTCAACGCTATTATGCATACGTATAGTTTGCAGAAACAGAGCAAACGGGACATGCAGCAGACACACAATAAGGATGTGTGTGTGGTGATGGACTATTTTCTGTGAATGTGGGAGACTTCCTTCATTAGTCGCTAAAGGTAAACAACTACAAGAATCAGAAAGTTATCCCAGATCTTTAAAACATTATCTGAAGTTCTCAAAATTCATATTAAACCTCTGGCTGTTGCAGCTTTATTTGGGACCCTTTCTCTATCGCCTGACATATCCAAATATAAGACTTGTGTTGAAGCTTTTGTAACACTCCTGGTGAGATGTTTCATTTTACCAAATCGGTAAATTTTTACTAAATCGCCTACAACACTCATTCTTTATGGATGAACTAGAGAAAATCAGACACACAATGAAATTGACTTCTGGTAATTTCTATAATACTTGGGGTCCTTTCCTAGATTGTTTAGGAAAGTGAAATGTTCTTTAATCTCCGAGTATATTACTCCTCCAGCAGTAACCCTTTCCCCTCCCCCAATATATAGATTACTAGTCTACTTCATCTTGAGCATCATTTTCTCACACCTGTGATGTTAATGTGCATATTTGTTTGGATGACCAAGCTTTTTATGGCCTTCTATTTATTTATTTAACTGTTTATTTTAAAATCATTATGTTGGTATATTATTATTCACTAACCTTTTTTGTGGTTGTTTTTTTTTGTTATATTCAGAGTTGCTGTTTATTTGTGTAGAATAAGTACATATACATGTCATCAATCACTCTATATCTGTAATTGTATGGTGTAACCCGCTGAGGTGGAGAAAATCAAAATAAAGTGAAAAAAGAATCGGAAAATTATCCTGATTAAGTAAAATATTTGTGCTAAAAACCATAATGCAATACATTAAAATAAGACGACATTAATTACCAGTTTGCAATATCAAGCAGCATAACAAAATGTACTGCTTAAATAACTGGAAGTGAACGACACCAGGAGCCTCGTCGCTCTTATGT
The DNA here is from genome assembly GCF_001515605.1 of Sinocyclocheilus anshuiensis. NCBI lineage: Eukaryota > Metazoa > Chordata > Actinopteri > Cypriniformes > Cyprinidae > Sinocyclocheilus > Sinocyclocheilus anshuiensis. The sequence goes on along the minus strand of NW_015554079.1, from coordinate 140,587 downwards.
TAAAGGACTGTAGACATAGATTCGTTTGTTCAGGTCTTTGATCACACCAAAGCGCAGGCTTCGTCAGTAAGTTTCAGATGCGGGTTTGTGAAATATACCCATGCATCACTATGACCGCAGGAGACCTCCTCTTTCACACTGACCTGCACGGTCGGCTTTAAGAGCATCCCACACGTTGCAGTTGAAATCGTCGTAGCAATAGCCTTTTATAATTCATACACTAGTACACAGTGCATAAGTACATATTGTAGAATTGCATCATTTGGGACGCAGCTAGTCTTAAGCCCTGAATACCAGCTGATGCCAGGAATGGTGTGACAAATCAATGCACTGCTGTCACCTGTTAAATAAGTAGCTGAAAATGAGCAGTTTACCTTACGGCTTTAATTCCAGATCTTAAGGAAACTATCCCAGGAGCCTGTAGCCACAGCCATCCCGTCGTCAGTTACACCCAAGCAGCTGACACGGTTATCGTGACCCGCCAAAACTCCTGCAAACACACAAACATGCACACGTCACTTCATACTGAACCTCTTATGGTGACACGCATCTCATGTTTTATCCCATCTGACATCCATTTGAAATAAACTTTCATTCATTCATTTGAAATAAAAGGATGTTCAACGCTATTATGCATACGTATAGTTTGCAGAAACAGAGCAAACGGGACATGCAGCAGACACACAATAAGGATGTGTGTGTGGTGATGGACTATTTTCTGTGAATGTGGGAGACTTCCTTCATTAGTCGCTAAAGGTAAACAACTACAAGAATCAGAAAGTTATCCCAGATCTTTAAAACATTATCTGAAGTTCTCAAAATTCATATTAAACCTCTGGCTGTTGCAGCTTTATTTGGGACCCTTTCTCTATCGCCTGACATATCCAAATATAAGACTTGTGTTGAAGCTTTTGTAACACTCCTGGTGAGATGTTTCATTTTACCAAATCGGTAAATTTTTACTAAATCGCCTACAACACTCATTCTTTATGGATGAACTAGAGAAAATCAGACACACAATGAAATTGACTTCTGGTAATTTCTATAATACTTGGGGTCCTTTCCTAGATTGTTTAGGAAAGTGAAATGTTCTTTAATCTCCGAGTATATTACTCCTCCAGCAGTAACCCTTTCCCCTCCCCCAATATATAGATTACTAGTCTACTTCATCTTGAGCATCATTTTCTCACACCTGTGATGTTAATGTGCATATTTGTTTGGATGACCAAGCTTTTTATGGCCTTCTATTTATTTATTTAACTGTTTATTTTAAAATCATTATGTTGGTATATTATTATTCACTAACCTTTTTTGTGGTTGTTTTTTTTTGTTATATTCAGAGTTGCTGTTTATTTGTGTAGAATAAGTACATATACATGTCATCAATCACTCTATATCTGTAATTGTATGGTGTAACCCGCTGAGGTGGAGAAAATCAAAATAAAGTGAAAAAAGAATCGGAAAATTATCCTTAAAATATTAAATATTTGTGCTAAAAACCATAATGCAATACATTAAAATAAGACGACATTAATTACCAGTATCAAGCAGCAAGCAGCATAACAAAATGTACTGCTTAAATAACTGGAAGTGAACGACACCAGGAGCCTCGTCGCTCTTATGTTAAAGGACTGTAGACATAGATTCGTTTGTTCAGGTCTTTGATCACACCAAAGCGCAGGCTTCGTCAGTAAGTTTCAGATGCGGGTTTGTGAAATATACCCATGCATCACTATGACCGCAGGAGACCTCCTCTTTCACACTGACCTGCACGGTCGGCTTTAAGAGCATCCCACACGTTGCAGTTGAAATCGTCGTAGCCGGCGAGCAGCAGGCGTCCGCTTTTGGAAAAGGCCACGGAGGTGATCCCACAGATGATGTTGTCGTGAGAATAAACCATCAGCTCCTGATCGGCACGCAGGTCAAACAGCCTGCAGGTGGCGTCGTCCGAGCCCGTGGCGAACGCGTTTCCATTGGGGAAGAACTGAGACGAGACAGCGAGGTTACCAGCTTATACATGCAATGCACACTTAATTTATTAATTCAAAAATTAATTAATCGAATGCGCTAGTCATGCGCATCTTGTCAGTGAAGCATGGTTCTATGATCAGCAGTAAATCTCCATCCGAACGCCATATATATATATATATATATATATATAAATACATATAAGTATATAATAATGCAATGCTAATCGACATAGTATTCTAAGCAGGGATAAAGGCTATGTAATATGTAGCGTGCCTTATTCTGTGTAAGAAGCACATCATCTCACAGAAGGATTTATTTCAAACACTCGACTGATGTTTAGTGCTGTCAAACGATTAATCGTATTCAAAATAAAAGTGTTTGTTTACATAACATATCTATGTATACTGTGTATATTTATTATGTTTATATAAATACACATACATGCATGTATATATTTACGAAAAATGTTATGTTTATATATTAAATATATTTATACATAATGTCTCGGTTACATATGTTAACCCTCGTTCCCTGAAGGAGGGAACGGAGATGTCACATCGGTGACCGACGAATTGGGATCTTGCTTAGAGAGACCAATCCACTTCGAGTGTAAACTAAACGAGCCAATGCACATTGGCATGCGATGATTGCATCCAGCTGCCGCTGATCACAGCGTGAGCATGAAAAGGCAGGCGGTGCAACGCATACTAGGTTTTCGCTGAGGAGCCGAGCCGGTGACCCGGCCGCTCAGCGGTGGTACAGCAGCCGTGGCGACGGGACGTGACGTCTCTGTTCCCTCCTTCAGGGAATGAGGGTTACATACGTAACCGAGACGTTCCC
>NW_015554079.1:131646-136541 GCF_001515605.1 Sinocyclocheilus anshuiensis | reverse complement strand
GCAGATCCAAGATTGGTCGTAACCCACCGCCTTTCTTGGGTACAATGAAGTAAGGGCTGTAAAGCCCTGTATTCATATTGGCTGGAGGGACCGGCTCTATCGCATCCTTCGCCAGTAGGACAGGCGCATCGGCCGCCTTCACTGTCGTGAAGCGGATGCCACTGAACTTGGGGGGGTGCCGGGCGAACTGAATCGCATAGCCGAGGCTGATGGTCCGCAGAAGCCAACGAGACGGGTTGGGTAGCGCTAGCCGGGCACCCAGATACCGTGCATGCGGGACCAGTGGAACCACCGCCGTACCCGCAGTGGGGCAGCAAGGTGGAACGCAGGGACCCAACTCGGGCAGCTTGTGAGCAGACCGAAGAGGGGTCTGAGTGTGCGGTGCAACGCTTACCTGGTTCCACAGTTTGGCAGAGTGTGCGTGAGTAGAGCCTTTGTTGATGCTCTCGAACCGCCCGCTGCTGCCTGCTGGTGATGGAGGAGGTTGAGTGTGGTCCGGTGCTGGTCCGTCCGCAAATCTCCGTGCCCTCCTGGGACCCAGGGACAAAACCGCCTTCACCATCCCCCAAAGAGCAGCTTCCTCCCTCTCTGGTTCACCCGTCCCTGGGGCCTCTTGCTCTTTCGCTCATATCAACCAGACACAGCCAGAGATGGCACTCCTGGACCACAGGTGTGGACACCTTCGTCGCTCGGAGCGCGAGGTCAGTAGCGGTTCGGAGCTCTTTCAGAACTTCCGGATCATGACCACCCTCATGTAGGTCCCTCAGTGCTTTAGCCTGAAGAACCTGCAGTAACGCCGTAACGTGTAAGGCAGAGGCAGCTTCTCCACAGGTCACATAAGCATCGCCGGACATGAACCTGCAGTAACGCCGTAGCGTGTAAGGCGGAGGCAGCTTCTCCACAGGCCGTATAAGCTTCGCCAGACAGGCCAGACGAGTACCTACAGACCCGGGAGGGGAGGCACAGTTCGCCCTGCCGGGTGGAGGCGGTATTAGGACACAATTGCATCGCAACCGACCGCTCCACCTGGGGGACCCTGTATACCCCCTAGCTGCACCACCGTCGAGGGTGGTGAGGGAGGAGGAACCAGCAGGTCGGTTTCCGACAGTAAAAGGTGCCGTCCATGACTTGGTGAGCTCCTCATGCACCTCCGGGAAGAAAGGCACTGAGGCGGGGTGCTGAGAACCAGCGCGAGCCACCCCGAGAAACTAATCGTCCAACCTCGAGGGCCCAGGACGCAGTGGAGGTTTCCACTCGAGCCCTACCCTCTCGGCGGCCCGGGAAAGCATAGCAGACATCTCTGAATCCGATTCAGGCCTTGCCACCGTCCCGGAGGGCAGCAGCACAGCCGAATCTTCCTCTCCAGAGAGCTCTCCCTCCGATGCAGTGATCGACATCCAGTCGTCGGGAGGAGCACCGAAGGATACCGCTGGTACGCTCTTTGAAGAGGGCCCAGCGCGTTCCTTTGGCGGCTCAACTGGTTGCAAAGCGCTAGAGGAGCGATGGTCCCCCGAGGGTTGGTTCCCTGAGGGGTTTGCAACCACTGTAACCCTCAGACAGCCCGTGCTACTGCCCGAACTAGTCCACGCCTGGCTGCCGCCAGGACGAACACTAGATCGCGGCAGAGGCAACGGAGCTCCGCCCCCCTGGAGGAAACGGAGCCTGGCCCGCAGCTCCGAGATGTTCATCTTCCCGCAATGGGAACATGACTCATCCGCGAACGCCACCTCAGCGTGTTTAATGCCCAGACATGTGAGGCAGCGATCGTGACCATCACCCGGAACCAGGTAATGACCGCATCCAGAAACGCAAAGGCGAAATGGTATCTTTAAAAAGACGATACGTCGTCTTTACAAAGACGCACCCGCTTATTGTACTCTTTTAGAGAAATTGGCTTTTTTAGGGAAATGCTCTTTTACGTGCGGAGACCCACAGGGGAAACAGCCGTTTGCAGCACGACAGGAGGTAGTGCAGCCTGAAGTGCGCAACCCACTCGACACAGGAACGACCATCGCTGAAGCGCCGTCCACCAACACAAGAAGCTCCCGAGAGCACACTAGACTAGTCACACACGAAGCAGTTTGGTAGGAGCAGAACTATGCTGTCGCTCGGCTCCGAAGCGAAAAGCTGGCATGCGTTGCACTGGCTGCCTTTTTATGCTCACGCTGTGATCAGTGACGTGACTCGGAGTGACCGACTGAAAGGGAACATAAATTATATGAATATAGATATAAATATGTAAATGTTTTCAAAATATAAACTGAATGTGTATTTTTATATACATAATAAATATACACAGTACACACACATACATGTAAACAAACACTTTTATTTTGGATGCGATTAATCGCGATTAATCGCATCCAAAATAAAAGTGTTTGTTTACATGTATGTGTGTGTACTGTGTATATTTATTATTTATATATAAATAATAAATATACACAGTACACACACATACATGTAAACAAACACTTTTATTTTGGATGCGATTAATCGCGATTAATCGTTTGACAGGACTATTGACGTTATGAAGTGAGTTAAACACATGAGTAAAAACATGCTATTAAATGTGGTGTTTTCACAAGCTTTCAGATGGAGCAGCATTTACTACACAGAGCCGTAGTTCACTGACAAGCTACGCAAAAGCCAAGTTCATAATCGCAGACGATATAATCATGCGATTATGAAATCGAAGATATCGTTTGCAATAATGAAAGCTCGTGAAAATACCACATTTAATAACATGTTTTTAGTCCAAACTAACTTCATAACGTCAGTCGAGTGTTTGAAATAAATCCTTCTGTGAGATGATGTGCTTCTTACACAGAATAAGGCACGCAAAATATTTCATAGTATTCTAAGCAGTGATAAAGGCTATGTCGATTAGCATTGCATTATTATATACTTTATTATAATAAACATTATAATAAAAATTATAATGAGAACTCAGATAAACCATATATTGTCTTAGTCGTGTGTTTATTAGTCACGTTGAATCAATGAAAGCAGTTAAATCTTCTGTTTATTCAGCTAGCGTTATAGGGATTGGGTTTCTTCTACGGGGTGTATTTGGAGTTTCTCTGGCCCTCGGATGGAGATTTACTGCTGATCACAGAACCGTGCTACACTGATAGCGTTATAGGGATTGGGTTTTTTGGAGTTTCAGTATTTGGAGTTTCTCTGGCCCTCGGATGGAGATTTACTGCTGATCACAGAACCGTGCTACACTGACAAGATGCGCATGACAATCACAGCTTCTGCCTAATCACGATTGCGATTTATCGTGCAGCCCGAGTGTATGTCCCAAGTGCTTACACAGATGGCGTTGATGTCGGACTCGTGGCCGGTGAAAGTTTGCCTGCACATGCCCTCTCTGACGTCCCACAGCTTAGCAGAGGCGTCACAGGCGCCCGACACGAACAGACGCGTATCTGGGGCCAGAGACAGTGACATTACATCACCGGTGTGACCTGCGAATGTGGTGGTCTGCTGCCCCGTCTCGATATCCCACAGAGCACTGTAAGACAGACAAACAAAACACACTCAAAGTTAAACAGTTCCAGTTATTATTATTGTGAACAAAAATTTTGTGAATTTTGTGAATTTAGATGGAAAGGAAGCATGTAATGTGAACGAGCCACTCTGAAAACACGGTATTATAAGCTGAGCGCGTGTAAATGAACACAGTGCTGCTCTTCACTCTGAAATACACTTTACATTTGATTATCACACTAAACCATATCGCATTCTCAGGTATTGTTAGAATTAATAGAAGTTACCTAGACTAACACTGTTTCATACATACACTAACGCTGATTTTAATTTTAATTTGGCGCTTACCAAGTGTTAATTCTACATCCTGCATCTACACTGCCGTTCAAACGTTTGGGACAGTACGATTTATGTTTTTTAAAGAAGTTTCTTATGAAACTATTTTATCAATAATACAGAGAAAAAAAACTGATTTTGTGAAATATTATTTCAATTTAAAATAACAGTTTTCTATTTCAATATATTTTAAAACATAATTTATTCCTGTGAAGCAAAGCTGCATTTTCAGCATCATTACTATATACTAATGATATATGTATTATATAATAATTGCTTTTTATATAATATTAGTGATTATTAGTATAATATATAAAACTTTTTATATATAATATTTTGATGTATTTTCAATATTTTAGAATATATAACATTTTTATATTCAAATATTATATATATATATATAGAGAGAGAGAGAGAGAGATTTTATGTATGTATTGTATGTGAACATTTTTTAAGTAATTAATATTATATGAATAATTATAAAAGTTTATATATGAATATATTTTACATACTATTCATCAAAATATATATATATATATATAATTTTTTTTTATGAAATAATAATTAATAAATAAATATTATTTGAATGTATTTTAAAATGCTATTTATTCCTGTGATGATAAAGCTGAATCATCAGCATCATAGTCTTCAGTGTCACATCCTTCAGAAATCATTCTAATATGCTGATTTATGATCAGTGTTGAAACTGTTGTGCTGCTTAATATTTTTTGGGACGTGTGATACTTTTTTTCAGGATTCTTTGATGAATAAAAAGTAAAAAAGAAGAGTGTTTATTCAAAATACAAATTTTGTGTTACAATATACACTCTACTATTCAAAAGTTTGGGGTCAGTGAATTTTTTTTCTTTTTTTTTTTATATTGTTTGAAAAGATTTCTATTTTGAATAAATGCTGTTCTTTTTAACTTTTTATTCATCAAATAATCACAGAAAAACGTATCGCAGGTTCCAAAAAAATATGAAACAGCACAACAATCCGTGTATCATTCGATCATTCGTTTTTTTATTTAATATTGAAAGTAGAAAAATGAGAAAACGGCTCCTTTT
>NW_015554079.1:127224-130981 GCF_001515605.1 Sinocyclocheilus anshuiensis | reverse complement strand
AATATTCAAGCTGTTTATTCATTTTTCCACCCATGAACGAAAAACAAAAATTTAAAGCTGAATTCTCGTTTTAGTTTTTTTGAAAAAAGCATTGATAATAAATCAGCATATTAGAGTGATTTCTGAAGGATCATGTGACACTGAAGACTGATGCTGAAAATGTAGTGCTGTGTCACAGAAATAAATTATATTTTGAAGTATATTCAAATAGGAAACCAATATTAGAAATTGCAATAATATTTCACAATATTACGGTTTTTCTGATCAAATAAATACAGCCTTGATAAGCAGAAGATACTCCATTAAAAAAAACATTAAAAATCTTAGTGATCCCAAACTTTTGAACGACTAATTTTGCTTTCAAAGCTGAAAATTTTGCTGAAATGGTGAAGTGTTTTCACACTGGCTTGCATCTTAAGTCATAGATAAACCTCTGCAAAAATCTTCTTTTTGTAAAGAAAATCAAAGGAAGCAAAGACGTTCTTTGTAATATCTCTCACAATTGGTACATTTACATTTCTGCATTTAGCAGACACTTATCCAAATCAACTTACAAGATAGAAACAAAAAAACTGTCATAGAGCCAACAATATTCTTAAGTGATACAGGTAGATTTTTTTACTCCGATTGATATACCAGTAAAAATGTTCCGTTTAAAGGTATAAATATAACAACCTGTATAAAAATTATCCTCTTCAAATATTCATTTCCATTGTTATTTTGGCCTGTTTACAGATCTGATCCAGTGCTCAAGGAAATGACTAAATGCTACAACATTAAAAACAGCTGTGAGCAGCCAAGAACAGTTGTGTTCATTTGGTCATATGATGTGATTTCAAGTCTTCCTTTCTCTTTGGAGTGTTACAAGCGGTTCATGAATAGATAAGATCCCTAAAGTTGCAAAGACTAAAGTCTCAAACCCAAAGAGATATTCTTTATAGTGGGAAGTCGTGGCCTAATGGTTAGAGAGTCGGACTTGTAACCCCTAAGGATGCGGGTTCGAGTCTCGTACCGGCAGGGATTGTAGGTGGGGGGAGTGACTGTACAGCGCTCTCTCCCACCTTCAATACCACGACTGAGGTGCCCTTGAGCAAGGCACCGAACCCCCAACTGCTCCCCGGGCGCCGCAGCATAAATGGCTGCCCACTGCTCCGGGTGTGTGTTCACGGTGTGTGTGTGTTCACTGCTGTGTGTGTGCACTTTGGATGGGATAAATGCAGAGCACTAATTCCGAGTATGGGTCACCATACTTGGCCACGTCACGTCACGTCACTTCATAAAAGTTAAGACTCGTCCACGCCCCCCTAAAACGGACGCGTTTCAGAAAGGCGGGGCATAGAGGAGAAACAATAATGTACAGTATGTGGAAAATAATGTGTTTTTTAGCAGCATCATATGACCCCTTTAAAAACAAAGCACAGTTCGAAAGAGAAATGTCACACCGAAAGAGTTTCAACCTGTAGGTTAAGTGTATGTTATCAGTGAGAAAGAAGGTCATGGGAACGGAGTGGCTTGTTCTGAGGCAGTACCCAAACTCACCAGGAGGTGTCGCCTGAGCTGGTGACAATCTGGTTATCGTCCACGAAGCGGCAGCAGGACAGATAGCCTGTGTGAAGACAGCAGTTAAACAGCAGGAAGGAGAGTGCAGCTCACTCCAAACACGGTTTTGTGCAAACCGTTACCTGTGTGTCCAGCCAGCTCACGGCTGACGCGCACGTTCCCCTCGCGGGTCTTCAGGTTGTAGATGGAGCAAATGTTATCCAAGCCTCCACAGGCCACATAGTTTCCAGACGGCGCATAGGCGCAAGTCATCACCCACGAGGAGCGCAGCGGAATAGCGTGCACCTACACATCAACACGTCAAATGCCTTTTAGTTTTCACTACTAATGCTGAATCTCTAGGAACTCGAAGCGTATACAGATGACAGAACATACAAACAGGTTTGCTGGATCTACTTGTATCATTGCACAATTGTCAAATAATGAGATCAGATTTTAGACATACAGATATATCTAATACAATCAGAAGTCAAGTTACTGATTCTTTGAATTTTTACGTGACAATGCAACAACTGGCCTTAACTATACAATAAATACAAAACAATGTGGTAACATATTTCATCCATGCATTGTTATGAAACAAAGCTGATTACAATACTTATATGCATCTTCGAACCGTAATGATCATAATATGAATCATAATAATATCAGAGCAAAAAACCACTAAATATGAGACTCATGGTGGGGTCTACAAATCTTTCTTTTATATTAACGGGGGTTTTTGCAAGAGTGCAAAGCTCGGTGAGCTTGCTCTGAACTCAAGTGATTGATGCTTTAGTGATGATAACGGGAGCGCTCTTTGCCCACTATTAGTATGTAACGCATTCATAATTTGAATAAGAGTTTTAATGCTACACACAAGTTTCTGACGTAAAACCTAAAACTGCAACAACTGATTCTTCAGGACAAAAAAAAATCTGACATCAAATCAAGTGCAAACTAATAGAAATGCCACTTGTTTGTTACGTATAATTGTTTCTTTGGTCTTCAAGTATTTTTTAAGCAAAGCAAACTTTTTTAATCAGGTCAAGTGAAAATGAAGGCTACATGCTGTTTTAATGTATTATTAGCATCATATTTCTCACACACACACACACACAACTACAATTTTGATATTGTGACAACACTTCCCCCGTTCATACAGTTTAAACAGCATCATAGGAAATACCTCATTAAATGAATTGAGAGACTCCAGACAAATACGTTATTTAACATGTCGAGTCACTACATCTAATCATCAGTTCATAAATGTATTTGGCTTTCACATTTACCTTGTTTGTAGTATAGCTGTCCCAGATAATTAGTTTTCCATCCTGGGAAGCACTTACAAGAAGCCTGCAAACACAGAGAGAGGGGGGAAATAAAGAAACCGGGAACAATCAGGGCGATTTTAACTCTTTCTGAACATCTACACTACCGGTCAAAAGTTTGATCAGAACGATTTTAATGTTTTTTACAGGAGTTTCTTATGCTCATCAAGGCTGCATTTATTTGATAAAAAATACAGGAAAAAAATGTAATATTGTGAAATATTATTATGTAAAATAACATTTTTCTATTTTAATATACATTAAAATCTAATTTATTTCTGTGATCAAAGCTGAATTTTCAGCATCATTACTCCAGTCTTCAGTGTCACATGATCTTCAGAAATCATTCTAATATGCTGATTTATTATCAATGCTGGAAACTGTTGTGCTGCTTAATATTTTTTTGGAACCTGTGATAGTTTTTCAGGATTCTTTGATGAATAAAAAGTTAAAAAGAAGAGCATTTATTTAAAATAGAAATATTTTCTAACAATATACACTACCGTTCAAAAGTTTGGGGTCAGTACGTTTTGATTCTTTCTTTTTTTGAAATAAATTAAAACTTTTATTCAGCAAGGATGTGTTAAATTGATAAGAAGTGATAGCAAAGATTTATATTGTTAGAAAATATTTCTATTTTAAATAAATGCTCTTCTTTTTAACTTTTTATTCATCAAAGAATCCTGAAAAAAGTATCGCAGTTTCCCAAAAAAAAAAAATTTGCCAGCACAACTGATGCCAACATTGATAATTCTAATAATAAATCAGCATATTAGAATGATTTCTTAAAGGGGTCCTATTATGCTCTTTTACAAAGTCTTGATCTTGTTTTGGGGGTGTACTAGAACAGGCTCTCATACTAGGTTGTTCGAAAAACACATTATGTA
>NW_015554079.1:126898-127063 GCF_001515605.1 Sinocyclocheilus anshuiensis | reverse complement strand
GATGAGCAGAAGAGACTTCTTTAAAAAAACATTACAAGTCTTACTGATCCCAAACTTTTGAACGGTAGTGTATGTCTTAAGAAAACAGTCTGAGAGAAGTAGTAGTATCTATTTATTTAATGCCATAGGGCCTTTCGCACCACGGGAACCTTTTCATAGTACCAG
>NW_015554079.1:120196-126770 GCF_001515605.1 Sinocyclocheilus anshuiensis | reverse complement strand
TCCTACTCCGGAGCAGGGTCTAACCAGCACAACTGGTACTAATCGTGACGTAAGTAGACATTGATTGGCCAAACGCGTACGAAAACGCCCTCACCCGCCATGATTTAAAACGCCGTGTAAACATACTGTAAACATTGTGTCAACTTATTTCGCAAGTATGGAGAACAGCGATAGATGGACGGACGCTGAAGTGCAGGCACTTGTAGCAAATGTAGTGCTGCCAGTTGTCGTTGGAGATTCTTAGTCCTCCTTTCCGTTCTTTCAATCGCTTTACGTATACGTCGACTTTCCATGTCCATTATTGTGAAACCCGCGAGACACAACAAAAACACAGCTCCGATCACAGCGTCCTCCATCCTCCTGTTGTTAATGTTGTTCTTTGTTTCCGTTGTTGAACGCCGCGCACAAATGACGTCGCTGTCGACCGGCTTACGTCACTTCTTAGTACACACTCTCGGTGCGAATGCAACCCTTTAAATGGTACTGGGAAATAGTTCGCGCAAAATCGTCCCAGTACTTTAGTACTGTACATTTAGTTCTGGAACTAAAGCGGTGCGAAAGGCCCTCATGTCAGCATCTTAGGCTACTTTCATGGCAAAAACTATTTAAAAAAAACAAGTGTAACAAATACAATAAAAACCAGCAAACAAACAAACCCAAGTTATATTACACAAGATAACATATGATAAAAATTCTAAAACTTTTTCTGGCAAAATTACACTAAATAACTCTTTAAGTGAACTGTTCACTTCATAAAAGAGTTTTCTACATACATTAAAAGCTGGACAGTCCAATAAAATATGTTTGACAGGTCTGAGAGAAGTCTAACGATTATAAAATCTATATAAAACATGCCGTATGAATATGTAGGGAATGCTTTGCATAAAGACAAACTATATTTTGAGATTAAAGTAGTAAAATAAACAGAAAACCGTGTTCACATGATATCCATAAATGCTACAATTAAATAATGAGCATTACATTATAAAATGGATAGTTCCGGTCCTTGATTCTGATTGGTTGAGTTCGCTGATTGGTTCGAAGCTGTTGTAAATTACTCTACAAACAAACACCTTTGTTGACTTTGTGTGTTGCACGGCAACCACTTTGCTGTAACACAACTGTTTCTGAGGAACTACAATGTTTGGTGGAAGAATACTGTTTTTATTAATATCATTACACTTTATTTGCTCAGTTTTATTTTGTGAAACCTTACTACGTATATGGAATAACCGTTTTATAAAAGCAATAAGCCCCGTGAAGCCGTGGTTTACAGTGAATTAATAACAGCTAACTCCGCTCCGCGTCATACCTAACAACGCCCCTTAGCTGTTATAAATTCACTGTAAACCACGGCTTCTTGGGGCTTATTGCTTTATTTGAAAACAAAAAGGTACGGGAGATTGGCTAATGGTTGTTGTTAGCTATGATGTACAGGTGCAGAAATATTTCAACTTCAAGAGACATATTACTTTTACAAAAGAGTTCCTAAATATTAAATGACTAATGTCATCCTAGTAGTAGATCTAGTGGTGACCTGTAAACTAAGCCATTAGTATGGGTGCTGCTATGGTACAGAAAGATGTTGCCTCCTAAGATAATGCATGATTACTGGGCACATTTTGCCAATAAAATAAGGGAATTTTAATGAAAATAGAAATGGCATGAAATGAGCATTAAATGTCTCGGTGACCTGCCCTGCGAGCGGCTAAACAGCACATGAAGACTGAACTCTTCTGTTCTGAGACGTGTGGAGCACGAGCATCTCACTCAAGGACAAGCGTGTACAGTGACTGCACAGTTTCAACGTAACTGAACAATTTGTGTAATTATAAACGCTCTTGGTAGTTACAGCTTCACACACAGTTAAGTGAGACAGAAATAGCAGCAGCAGCTCATCTGTGGAGACAGAATGAAGATCACAGGCACTGAAATACAGAAAAGTTTCCTTTGAGCCAAACAAAGACACTCGGGTTTAATCACACCATCTTAATATTTACAGTATAATAATTAATTATATTAAATTTTACTAATATATTACACTCTATATTCTCTTTAGAACGATTTCATTTGGTGCGATTAAAGTAAAAATAGCACATTAAAGCGATTAACACATTTAACACATTTAACCCCGTGTCAGCCGAGACCTGTACTTCATGCTGATGAACATAATGCAGGACGACGACTGACTGCGTGATGTAGCCTACTAGAATGCAATTATATGGCCCCAGATTTCAAGATATGAGGCAAAAAAAAGAGGGAAAAAAAAAAAAAAAAAATTTTTGTCTTATATTTAAATCTAACGATATACGTTTTCGTATTGAACCGTTTGGTACGAGGCTTTCGGTTCGGTATGCATTACAAACCGAACGATTCGTTGGACTAATCCTATTACATTTGAAAAATAAAAGAGCTTAACCCATTTAATCCCACCGTGACCATAAAAAAGTTTTTCATTTGTAAAGCTCTAAAAACCTTACTGACTGATGTTTTAGTGCACTTCCTGCAAATATGGAAAAATAAAGGGTCTCAATTAAATGTATGCAGTTTCACATGATTAGTGCATATTGTCACATGACCAGAGCAGTTTACTTCCTGTTTGCACCTTGAGAAGATGATGGCTGCATCAAAGCTCCAAAACGAAAGGTTAGTAAAGTATGTTAACAAAGATATGACAAAGATTTTTGGTACACATTATCTTTAAGGTGTCTAGTATTAATATATGAATTCACATATATTCCGTTTTGTTGAGTGTGGTCATAGAATGAGTAAACATCTTGATGGTCACAATAGTGACCGATGGGATAACAGTGAACTTAGGTCTACAATATAAATCCAATTGCAGTTGTTTAGTGAAAATTGCACTAAAATGTTGCAATGACAAAATACTGCACTAAATTAAAAATTCAAATTTAAGAAATAAGTTACAATATTGATGTTGTAATACTGGTAGTCAGGCCCGTAACCAGCTATGAGGCCACCGAGGTCCGGACCTCTGTAAATTTTTCATGTTCAAAAATAAAATTTGTTCTTTGAATGACTAATTTGCTGTTAAACTCCTCATATGAATGCCTACATGACATGTATAATTCAGTTTAGACAGTTTGCAAGAATGTTTAGCGTCCCTGTTATGAACTTCACTTAAACTGAAAGCAATCAAAAAAGCCCATGGACAGGTTTTTGCTGACAGGATACGACATTCGGTAAGGGAAACCCAAAAATGATCATGATATTATCTGTCATAAACGTAATCAACGCTGTCAAAAACAGCAGCATGTAACACTAGTACACTCAGATCTGTAGAACTAGTAGGTTACAGAATGAAATAAAATACGCAAAAACTAGCCATGAAGAAGTCTATGCTATGTCACTCATTCAGTATAGTTAAATTTTCACAAATCATGCTATAAACTTTCATAAGAGCACTAGACAACGTTATTGTAGTTATGTATTGTTGCAATAAACAACTGATCTCCTTTAAAGTGTTTATAGTGTATATAATGAGTTGTATTTGTAGGGGTTATTATAACATAATGCTTTAACACCAAAGAAGCTGGGCTTCACACTGGGCTGAGATATATAATAACTTTTATGACTGCAGAGTCATAAATGATATGTTAATTCAGTACACACATTATCCCACAATTGTGACAGACCATAAAACACAATTTTTCATACACTTTTCAAAAAAATAAAAAAATAAATAAAGTTTTTGTTTTTAATATTTATTGATTTCAAAGGGTTACTAATGACCCATCCTTTGGATGTTTTCATGTCTGGGAAAATTTTGGGATTAAATGGGTTAAAGTGTGTGAAATATAATGTTCTCAGTGCCACTGCGCTCAACAAGGCAGCCCAAACGACGTAACAGAGCTGTCTGCCCCGCAATAACCTCCTCTTGCTGGGGTGCGTCGAAAGACGATAGCCAGAGATATTGTCAAAAACATAAATTATTGGCAATATTAAGAGGATTTGGCATTTCCAATTAATGTAGGCCTGTTACATTCTTATTTTTATTAGGCCTATTATTATTATGAAGTTACTTTTATTATTAAATTAAGATTACAATTAATTTGCCCCGCAATAATTACCGCATAACTGACGCGCTGCGAGGATAACAAAAGATTAGGCTATTTACTCCAATTAAAATGTTTTAAAAAAGGTCTTTTAAAACAGGTATATTATACAATGAATTATAGCCCTATCATTAAAATATTAACACTGCAGTCATCAATAAAAATCAATGAAATAAAAAACTTTTATTTCAAGCACCGACTTTCAAAAACAACCTGTTTAACACAAAATACGTTTCTTATTTTTTTTTCACTATGTACGGGCCACAAGAGGAATATTAAGGGAATAAATTAAAGCAATTAGCTATATATCGTTATCAGCATATGTTGAAGTAGATTCGTCTCGTCGTCTCTGAGAGAATAAGCGGCGTCAGATGCAGAAAGCTCCATCAGTCCGTTTTTACTTTCACTTTCTGCAGTGAATTGACTGAGATTAAGACGTTCACCGGCACAACTCTTGTGCAAAGTTTGCATGTTGCTTGTGTGTGATATCCATTGGCTCGCCTTCATGGTTTAAAACAGAAATATTTCCAACATTGCGACGTAACCAATTACCCCGCCCCGTTATCGAAAACGTACCGAACCGTGACACCACTGTGTTGTGTCGAACCGATCCGTGAATTTTGTGAACCGTTACACCCCTATTTAAATCATATAATATAGTTAAGCAATATCACTCGAGCAAGACTGCTGTTTTTTCCTTGAATATCTGCACAATTACAAATGTGATATTGATTTTATACAACAGTTCAAAAAGAAAGTTAATATTGTGTTACGTTTTAGAGATTATTGTCAATTTTTGCTCAATTTCAGTTCCAATCAAAGCCCAGAAGAACTACTGTGCCTTTCTGAGCAACACACATTGCAGTTTCGTTCCTGAATGAATCCACGTTTTTGAACAAATCAAGTGAGACAAATGATTCAGCGACCCATTCATAAAGACAGGGACTTGCTTTGATTCTGCTGTTCGAATGAATCAGTTGAATGAATGACTGACTGAATTAATTACCCATTAAGACAGTGACTTGCTGCCACCTACTGATGGTTTTAGTTTCATATTTGGAGTATTTAATTTAAGCAATTTTTTTTTAATCATTTTGCAGTGAATCGATTTGAGATTAATGTGATTAATCTGCAAATCATGTGGTTCATTTGATTAAAACATGTAAATTGCTTGCCCTAATTATATAATATTAGGGTTTTATATTAACACTCACCAACCGTGGGTGAAAATCAACCATGTCAAGTAACACATCAACTAAATAGCCAGTTTGGTGGGATACAATTAATCAATGAATGTCCTCCAAACAAACGCCTCTGACATTAGCAAAACAAAATATACAGAGGTTCGCACACTGGACAGGAAGCTCTACATCTTTCAAATTCAAATACATTGCTTCGTATGAGTGCACGCAAACCAGCAACACCACTCAGCATCTGTTAGTGGCGCTGGCGCTCAACTACGACTGTTCAAGACACTCACATAGATGTCCATTACATTAACGAAGACTTGTGACAAAGTTTTGTACATACTGGGTCTGACTTCACTAGGTTGCATTTGTTCGCAAACATTCATTTTGAGTTATATTTGTAAATAATAGTTGGAAAAATTTCAACTATTTGACAGCGAGAAAAGACATTTCCAACACTAATGAAGGGATGCGAAAATTTGAAGTGTGATAAAGGCCTATTATAATTTGCTTAAAGAAAATGATGGATATTTTTAAAACCATTGAGCGCTTTTGCACACTGACATTACTTTCAAGACAATTCAGCACATTTACCTTCCATAGTCATTACTGTGTAGGGTGAGCATATGTCCTCTTTTTCTTGGACATGTCCGGGATTTCTAAATTACCCAACATGTCCAGGTTTTGGCTTGGTTTCTTACTGTATAAACTTGCTGAAGGTAATGACTGAAAAGTAGTTTAGTAGTAGTAGCAGGCATTGTACATAATCAACCAATCATGGTTAAAGTGGTCATATGATGCCCATTTTCCACAAGTTGATATGATTCTTTAAAGTCTTAATGAAAAGTCTGTAACATAGGTTGGTTAAAATTTCTCAATGTAGTGTAAAAAACACCTCTTTTCCCCCGTCAAAAACAGCTCTTTTCAGAGCAAGCTGTTTTCTTGCATGCTGCTTTAAATGCAAATGAGCTCTGCTAACCCCGCCCCTCTCTTCCAAGCCGCTCTCTGAGGGACTGTAAACTGTAGTGAAACTTTTACATTCATTGTGAAACTTGCTAATTAGCACATTATTAGGAAAGGCGATTTGCAAAGATTCATTAAAAAAACCTTACACTCTTCTTCTGTAGATGAGGCTTGGTCACGAATGATTTGCGCGAACATAGACGCATTTATGTTATCTTCAGCGGCTCAGATGTCAGGAGTAAATGACGACTGCTATGTTCATTATTACAACCAACAACAGAACACCTCAATCGCTTAGGAGTCATTCTTGTCTACATCTGCTCCAGCGGTGAAACAATGGCGGACTGA
>NW_015554079.1:113393-119522 GCF_001515605.1 Sinocyclocheilus anshuiensis | reverse complement strand
GAAACTTGCTAATTAGCACATTATTAGGAAAGGCGATTTGCAAAGATTCATTAAAAAAACCTTACACTCACTTCTGTAGGTGAATCACAAATGATTCGCGTGAACATAAACGCATTTAGGTAGATCGAGGGCACATTCCCTTCAGAAACAAATGTAATCCACTGTGTCTTCAGCGGCTCAGATGTCGGGAGTAAATGACAACTGCTATGTTCATTATTACATCCAGCAACAAAACACCTAAATCGCTTAGGAGTCATTCTTGTCTACGTCTGCTCCGGCGGTGAAACAATGGCGGACTGATGACAGCTGACTCAGGGCGGGTCTAAGGTAAGACGCCAGTCCAGTCTGTGCTGAAACGCTGCTGTCAATCAAACTATCATGGGAGGGGCCTGTCTGTGTGACGTCACACAGACAGGCATCTGAGATCGGCTCGATTTGAGAAAGGGGAAATGATTTAATGAGATTAAAAAAAACACTGGGTGGATTTTTATCATTTTAGGGTGGTTGTGTACACACACTGCCAACACACATTTCAGTTCAAACAACATGTAACAGTGCATGTAGCATCCTATGACCCCTTTAAAAGCTGGACATTTTAGGCAATTTAGAAATCCCAACCAGGGCATGTCCGGGAAAAAATTAAACAAAAACAACTCTCACTACTGTGGCACAATAACCAAAATAAATAGTTCTTAAAGCATCTATAAATCATGGAAACATATTTCCTATTGAAAACAGAAAAAAGTCAGAACACCAAGGCTCCAAAAATACAAAAATTTCATGGGATAGTCTGTTATTAAAATTTTTGTATTTTTGGATCCTAGGTGCGTCGACTTTTTTCTGTTTTCATTAATACATTTTGTCGAGCACCCCATTTGAGAGTTTTTCCAGTGATGTGTGTGCTTTTGTTTTGATTTTGTTTTATGGAAAACGTTTTCTTTTGATTTTGCAGTAAGTGTGATCCAGACATGATTTTGTGATTGCCTCAGCGGACTTGGAGGCAAAGCTGTTGTGTAGCCTATAAAGTGATCTCTATTGAGCCAATCACATACATATGTATGTAGACAAAAATCATCTTTGACCTGTTCATCAGCCTGCTGGAGATCACAAAACATGACTCCTCATCGGCACTATTACTACTAGTTTACAGCACAGGGCTCGACGGGATCACCTTGAGTCAGTGCCCCAGTGCATGGCGTAGATCTTCGCCAAGTGTCCCCTCAGTGTCCGTCTAGTGCGCATCTGAATCCGCCCCACAGGCTCAGTATTGGCTGTGATCTGCCAGAAACACATGAGAACAAAATCTAGTTCAAAAGGGAGCCAATTGAAACTCCATCCGAATACAACAACATGATTTGAGAAGTGACGGAGGTTTGATGTTTAACGAGTCCTACCTGAGAGAGGGTGGCATCCGCACATGCTTTCCGTGCATCCTTGAGAAGAAATACACAGACAAGACCACAAACACATACAGAATCGGTCTCATAGGTCAAAAAGGCAAAATAAGTGTCATAACCAGGCACCACATGACTGAAATAGTTCAGAGTGACTAGCAAAACGTCTTGTCCTTTGTCACAGTTAAGATAAAAACTAGCGCAGAAGGGAGGATCCACCGCTCATCGGGCCTGGTTACGACACTGCAACTCAATGTTCGAGTAAAAACACATCTGTGAGGGAGTATAATGAGTGAAGGTGCAGGGCTGTGCCGGTTCAATCAGATATGGCAATTCTTTTGTTGACATTATCATATGAACATTTCAGAAAGTGGAACTCGTGGGTTGCAGGTCTGTTCTGACAGCAGGAAAAAAACTAATCGAATCCAACAAACCATGTTGTAATCGTGCATGGTCAGGATACAAACAAAAAGCCTCGTAAACTTTTCAAAAAGGAGGAGAAAACACTTATTAACATCACGCCCAATCAACCTTAACAAATTGATCCAAAACATGAGCTCAAATGGCGAAAAAAATTCCAAGGCAATGCGTTCAATTCCCAATGAACAGGTGAACTGCTTACAATGCAGTTATCAAATTGTAGGGCCCTATGAAATCAGTTTCCCAAATTCATTTTTTATTTTCTTCCAAATCCGTTTTTTTTCTGTTTTATTTTTTCTAGACGCTGTTTTAACGGTTAAATTACATTTTTATTAATCCAAAAGCATGTCTAATTAATTGAAATTATGAAATTTGACAGCAATTTATTAAAAGTTTAACAAAAATTACATCTTTAAAGCCCTATGAAATGTGTTTTATGTTTTTTCTCAAATTCAGTTATTTATTTATTTACCAAATACTGTTTTCCATTATTTTTCTGGATTACATTTAAATGGTTTCATTAAATTGCAATAAACAAAAGCATCTCTAACTAATAGATTTTATTAAAAAAAAAAATTAGTATTATTTTATTATTTTTTTTTTTTCCAGAAATACTGTTGTGTATAATTTTTTTTTCTGGTAAATATTCCTTAAAAATAATTTTTTAATAATAATCATTATTAGTATTAATACTATCAATACATTTAGTAATATATTTGTCACAGTTTCTTCAAGTTACCTTTTAACTTGACGGTTGCTGAGAAAACATCTAAGTTTCTGTTTGTATATGATATGACAATAGTTTTACTCAAAAGAAGCGGTAAAATGCTCATGAATTGTCTCTGAGCAGTTATAGAGATCTGAGCAGTTATAGAGATTATGTTCATGTATATTAAAGGGTTAGTTCACCCAAAAATGAAAATTCTGTCATTAATTACTCACCCTCACGTCGTTCCAAACCTGTAAGACCTTCGTTCATCTTCAGAACACAAATTAAGATATTTTTGATTAAATCTGAGAGCTCTCTGACCCTCCCATAGACAGCAAGGATACTAACACGATCAACGCACAGAAATGTAGCAAGGAGATCGGTAAAATAATCCATGTGACATCAGGGGTTCAACCGTAATTATATGAAGCTACGAGAATACTTGTTGTGTGCAAAAGAAAAAAAATAACGACTTTATTCAACAATTAGTCTCTTCCGCGTCACCCTATAGCGCCATGGCGCAGCTGACAAAACAGCATACGCAATTTACGTTCAGTGGATACTCTCCAAAATGGAGCTACAGGGTGATGCGGAGGAGATGAATTGTCGAATAAAGTCGTTATTTTTTTTCTTTTGCGCTCAAAAAGTATTCTCGCAGCTTCGTATAATTACGGTTGAACCACTGATGTCACATGGACTATTTTACCCATGTCCTTGCTAGGGTTGTGCGGGTCTAGTCGACTAAACGGTACAGCTCCTACTAGTGAACTGAAACTGAAAACAGTTCACTAGTAGGACTGTAAACAAAACACTGAAAACAATAAGTCGATTACACGACAGAAAAACAAAAACAAAAACGAAAAAGTTTTGTGTAAACTGTGTATGTCAAATTGTCTTACAATAACTCTACTGGAACGATGCGTAATCATATTCAATACAGGCACGTAGGCGTTAGCTTAGAGGCTGGCCAATGCCAGCAAATGTCAATCACGTCATACACTACAACCCGTCAAGTGCTGCGATCCCGTCCGCAGTCAGGCTATTGATTGATTTTCCATTGTTCTGCATTTCCCCAGCTGATTTGAATAAATAAGCTATGATTTGGCTGACGTTGAGTGTATACTCTTCCTTTTTTCTTTTTAACGACTGCCTAAAATTAAATAACACGAGGCAAGTGTGCGGCAAGTGGAATTCATTGAGGGATTTGACAGTGTGATTCATAGATTAAGTATTTCAAATATAGGCTATTATATACGCTATGCTACACGCACGCACAGAGGGTTTTTTTTCTTACCATCTTTTGGGGGTGTCTTGCTTTTAGACTAGTCGACTAGTCGGATACAAAACTTTCGTTTAAACGACAGTCAAATTAGTCGTCACGCACATCCCTAGTCCTTGCTATGTTTCTGAGCCTTGATCGTGGTAGTATCCTTGCTGTCTATGCAGGGTCAGGCAGCTCTCAGATTCCATCAAAAATATCTTAATTTGTGTTCCGAAGATGAACGAAGGTCTTACGGGTTTGGAACGACATGAGGGTGAGTAATTAATGACAGAATTTTCATTTTTGGGTGAACTAACCCTTTAAGGTGCCAAACACCATGAGCATCACAAGCGCTTCAGTATGTGTGAAGTAAATGTAACCGCGTGTCTGCGCTATTCATTCACACAGAGACACGCAGAACATGCAGGATTCATATTTAAGTAGTAATTTTGCGGCTTAATATTCACAGACACTAGACCACATCGCGTTTCGATTAGGTATGTTCATTTTAACCATTTAACCGGTTAACCGACCGTAAGAATTTTGACCGATTAATACAATCAGTTAAACGGTTTAAAAAGTCTTTTTTTTTTTTTTCTCAGTAAATTTATCAAAATATTTAAAAAAGGTTTGCTGCATGGTTAAAATACATAGCGTAGCGTGTATAATTTTTAGGGGGGAAAAAACATAAGTCGCATTTTATTATTTCATTCAGAAATAGGCCTAATGCCGATGCAAAATGTTTACAAACATTATAATAAACACTGTAAACATAGCTAGGCTATTTTAGTGGCCCTCATTCCACAACAAATCCTTTCAATTAACAGTATTTAGAAAAGAACAAGAATTAAAAATATAAGAAGCTATAGCTATATAAACTACAAGCCAAAATGAATTCATTTAGGTTAAAACGAAACTGAAACCAACGTTGCGTCTCTCATTCCACACAAAATCAAATGTTTCCATATTCGCAATGTATTTGAATGGCAAATTATTATTTATTATGTAGGCCTACTTCACTCGCGTTCCAATATCCTCGTAAAACAAAATTTTTTCTCCATATGTTTGACTGACTGTATTTTATTATGATAATGAACAGGCTGCATTGTCACGGTAGCAAAGCTTAACTGTGTGCGCGTATGCGGCACCGGCGCAATCACTTGAATTTTTTCCTTCTAACAGTGGAAGCAACTACTCCTTTTAGTCATAAAGACAATCGGAATTGTAAAAGGTTTGCCTTTATTTGTGTACATTCACAATAAAATCAAATCTTTGTGCTTTTGTAAAATAAGCCTAAAGAAAAATAGGATGCCGCTTTCTGCCGTCTGTTTCCTTTCGCGCAGCACAAAAATGAAGCGAAACTCTGCATACTAGGTTACTTGTTGCACAGTTTTCGTTCATTTTCTTAATTTATTATTTAAGTAAAAATATGTTTCTCGTATAGGCCTATTTATTCGTTATATAGCCTAGCTTTATTAAGTTTTTCTCCACTGGCAGAAGCGCTGCAGGTGCGTGATGTGATATGAAGACCATGTGAATCCTCATGTCCTGTTGTTTGCTGCTTTTTGCGTGTGTAAAATTAGTCCCCGGGAAACAAATGTTAGTATTTTTTTAACGGGTCACAGACACTTATCCTTTCTAATTTAATTCAGTTCTAATTTAAAATTATCTTGTCGGTCAACGGTTAATTGATTCGATTGATTGATTGTTTCGATTTAACTGTACTGACCTACTTTTGATTTATCCATCCAAAATTTGGCAAATTCTATGACATTCCGTGTTATACTGTAAATCATAGGGCCCTAAAATTGTGACGTGTGGCAGCATCTGCTGTCATAATGTGTATCGAGTGTCAAGCGTGTGTGTGTGATGTGGTGTGTGCAACGACTGACTCTGATCTGGTTTTTTAGCTGTTCAGCCTCCTGACGTAACTGGTCGAGTTCGCTCATTTTCTTCTGCTAGGCGATGGGCTTCACTCCGTCCGCTCACTGGCGCTCGCACTGATCTGAAACACACACACATATCATCACTCTATTGGTTGCATATCATTAAACAATTGTACATTGTGTGGCATTTAAGACACATTTAGATATGCATCCTCCTGGAGATTATTTCAATTTGCTGAACTGTCATCAAAACATATTAACAACACATTCTGTTGAACTGCTAGACAAACGCTCTGCTTTGAGCAGCATTGCCATCAATGAAACAGCACCCACAGCTCTGTATTTTGGGCAGAGTTTTGCGTGATCTATTGGCCCAGAACACACCCGATGCGATCGCCCCATTACAAACCTGTCTTGAGTGTGGTGGACACAGAGTCAGCCTCATTATATGGCTTGTTC
>NW_015554079.1:105953-113238 GCF_001515605.1 Sinocyclocheilus anshuiensis | reverse complement strand
CCACATCACTGGTGTGTGTGTGTGTGTGTGTGTGTGTGTGTGTGTGTGTACATGCACAAACACAGCTGACATCAGACAGCGCTATAGTTAGAGCGCCGTAACCACTGGACATATTTACAACACTAATGAAGGGATGCAAGCACGTCTCTCTCACCGCCTGTGTCCTTGCCAACCCGTGAAGCCGTCGCTTAGCAACAGTGCCTGTGCTAAAGATCACCATTACCGCAGCACACGCAACACATCGCACGGCTACACAAACGCTTCACGCAACAGCCGAGAGCAGCTGATCACATCGCAATTAGTGAATACCACGCTTAATTAGATCGACTCTACTTCCAACTACAAAACAGGAATGATACGCTGAGTATTTGTAAGAACTCTGATGCTGATCTAAAACCAAGCAACATCAGGGTTTTTTTTTTCTCTTAACCTCTGTATACATGCAGTTTGGTGGTTCTCCCACACACATCCACGCTTGCTTGACGCGTTAAAACATTTGAATTTGAATGACCTGTTGCTAATCTGTTTAGTCAGACATGATTATTTTTCTGCGTTTTTTTTTTTTTGCAGAAAGGTGATTAGGGGTGGGCGATATACCGGTAGAAATTCTGGACTATCGTTTTTATCACGGTTATGCACTCGCATCAAGTTGCGGTGCGCCGTGGTCACGAAAATTTATCATTTGCACACATTTTTAAGCATTGCGGTTTAAAAACAAGTGATTTTAAGCCATTTAAATACAAACAACATTGCAATATGCAAGCTGTCTGTGAGACTGTTTCTGAATCCGCTCATAGAGCGCTTGAGTATTTTTGTTGTTTTATTGGCCTTGAACGGTTAAATAAAATACTTGCGTGTATGAAAATACCTGTCTTTGCAAGCATTCTCGTAAACACAGTCATGTAGGTCTTAAGTGAAAGTAAACAGCTGAGAAATAAAACGCACGTGTAGCAGTATATTGGATGCGGATGTTCGGTCTTAAAGTGAAAACAGTCTAATATTCCTCCTGTCTGTCATTCATGTTAATCAAACAACAGTGACAGAAAATCTCTCACTGCTCTTGACTAAATCACTTTTCAAGAATAAGAAATTGAATTTACACAGCGAAAACTATGCAGTGTTTTTGAATAATTTGTATAATTTATGTAGCATTTATTGATTGTAGTTTTTTGTCCTGCTGTTTGTAATTAGTTACCTTCAGTGAGATTGGGTTTTCTTTTTTCTTTTTAGGATTGTATTAGTTTTTCTGTGATATTGACAGTGGTGACAAGAATTATGAAAATTCTATGGTATCAAAAACTTCTATAAATATAAAAAATATCTATATGGTGATGTATATGGTTATCGTGATATAAATTACTCGTATCGTGATACAAGACTTTGGTCATACCGCGCACCTCAAGCTTCTCAGCATGTTATTACCATTGGTGTGAACTAGGGATGTGCAAGACTAGTTGACTAAATGATACTGCTGCTGCTAGTTGACTTGGGAATACTAGCCATTTGTTTATTTACTGTATTTATTTAATCAATCTGCAATTAGTTTTACTTTATATTATTACAAAGGCTCCATTTAAATGTTACAATTTATAATTAATTTCATTCGACCTCAGCACTTGCATGTGCAAGGTGAGGGAGTATTTTGACTATAGTATAAGAAAACGGGAAAGTTTTGTATAGGCTCTAGTCCTATGTCAAACTGGCATATAACAATCCTGTTTAATGCCTGTTATACTATGAGGAATAATACCTGTAAAAAAATGATATCGGATTAAAGAGGAAATGTTATGAATGAACCTTACTTGACAACAACAGTTGCTATATCAATACCCTAACAAATGAACAGACTTCCCTTTTCTTACGATTCTGCTTCCCGTCATGTGTACAGGTAGACTACTTTTCATACATGAGAAGTGTGTTCAAACCTGGACGCATAAGCGGTGGCCATGGAAAATAACAATATTTTGACATGTAGACTTATCCAGGCGAACTTTTAATAGAGGAATTCTGTTTATAATAGGCTATCGAGTTTGTAATAGGGATGCACAGACACCACTTTTTCCAGAACGAGTCCGATACAATACTTTAATTTTTGGTACTTGCTGGTACTTATTAAGTGCCTTACCTGTATTTTCGTGACATTTGTCATTTTTAAAAATATTGGGTACAGAAACCAAAAGAAGTAGTCACGTTAGTTGGCTTCATTTAGCCAATAGGTCTTTCCTTCAGTTATATTCACATTTAATTATGACCATTAAAATTAGGGCTGCACGATAAATCGCATGCGATATTTAATGCGGCTCAATGTGAAAGCCCGCAGGTGATGGAGATTTACCGCTGATTACAGAACCGGCTTTCTGACAAGATGCGCGTTAAATATCGCATGCGATTTATCGTGCAGCCCTAATTAAAATGTATTGTATAAGCTTTTGTTACTTTCACTGTTCATTTTATTGCTCTGGTACTTCATCTTTAATTCAATAGCACAGACGTTTTCCTGTTATAATGCAGGGAACCACTCGTTATACATAAATCTTTTAACAACGATAAATATATTTTCTGGAAAAAAGTCATGCTTTTTACCATCTAAAATGTGCTGTGACTTAGAATTCCACAGCGACTCATATAATGCAATTAACATAAAGCAAGCAAAACATGCGCGATGCGCACAAACATTTTTATCGTTGCAGAACGAGAAACACGTAGCTCATTTCACACAGGCTTTCGCTTTAAATAAAGTTGTGTATGCTTGACGTTTAATAAATAAATGTTGTTTATAGTGAATGCCTCTATAATTTTTGTTTGTTTATGATTTAGTTTTAATCCAAATGATGCATGTGCTAAGTGAGCCAAGTACTCTCTCTCTCTTCCTTACTGTCAAGTAACTTTAGCAAGTTGTGCATTGTTTTACTTACTTTCTTTTGACATATCCGACTGAACTACATACTCTCCAGTGAAATAATATTTTAATATTTGCTAATATTTGAAGCAATACAGTAATATTTGCTCGACAAGCTTACGCATCTGTGCCGCAAAGCGCTCAATCCACTCAGCGTGCTTTGATTATCAGCGTGCGCACATCAGCTAAACAGGTGTGAATAATGAATATTTACATATTAATTACATACATATACTTCATAGACATCCTTAATCTCTAATGACTCCATTCGGCTCTGTTTGTTCTGTTGTCTGTGTTTCTTTGTCTGGACTCAGCATTGTTCACACGTTGGAATCAGTTTTTGGTATCAAGAGTGTTTTCATGATAAGTACAGGAGCGCAGTATCAGGCCCGATGGCCATACCAGTATCGGTGCATCCCTAGTTTGCACTTATTGGTCCTGCACTGCTTATTTAATAAATATGTCTGTATAGGCTAGCATCGATTAGGGTGAATGCTTAAGTGTACTGTACAATGATCATAATGTAAGACTTATGAGAATATGAGATTTGACTGTTTAAATTTGAGATTAAGTAGGCTATTTCAAATGGATTACATATAAAGGCCGTCCCTAGTGTGAACTGACGAATAGCATTCAAAAACCGGACTGAATTTTTGTGCTTAACATTTGTGTTGGTGTGAACAGGCCTTATAAACGGCTGCACTCTGACAGAAACCCACATGTAAAACCACTTTCTGTTAATCGCTTAAACGGTGTAAGTAAAACTGTGTTCATGTCTATATGATGTTTCACAAAGCTGCTTTCTGTAAAAACTCTGGAATAAGCTGCATTCACATACAGGGTCAATGTGAACATCATGACAAAATGTGATTTTTATTTGTCCATTACGGTCATTAAAGAAAGTTTAAGACTGGTTTCATGATCTTTTCTCATCCCTGACTTGTCAGTATGAGTGTTTTACTAGCGTCTCATTTTTACTAGCTTTTTTTTTTCTTCGAAATAAACATTCAACCTAATTGGTAACACAAACACATAGATTTTTTTTCCTCTTCATATAGGTAACAATGCCTCGCCCTACCCATTTAAACTATTAAAAGCCATAACGAAAACATACCGTACCCCTTCTGTACTTCACCGAAAGAAAGAAATCCAGAGGTAAAAGCTTGAATTATATGGGTCAAGAGTTGGTTGGGTGATCAGAGAGAGCAGAGGAAAGTGCGAGTGGACACAGACATGGCCCTCGTCCTGTTCTCAATGTCACTCCTGTAATCCAGGGACACAGTTGATTCAGCGCGTCCGCACAAATCCGGTTAACACCAAATCTGCTGATGAACTCTCCTGCTGACCCAAATCCACTGCCGACACTTTCACTCGCATCGCACGTCAAAATGAACAAGAACATGAGATCTGACCAACTTTAGTAACTAGTGTGAATCTTTGAGTGATCCGTCTGCTTGGACACACTCCAACAGAAAGACTACAGTAGTAATATCTCGTCTAATTCAGCACAACTAGTCCTACTCACACACAATGTCCATCTGAATACAAAAAGCCATCAAAAGTCCTATGCTGCCAAAAAAGTACACTATTAAGGTCACTATTAAGGTGCCATTCCCTCAGATGTGCGGTCTTATTTCTAGAGGTAAAGTAAAGCCTTACCTGGATTCTGTATTCCCAGACACAGCTCCCGTGCCTCCAACGGCCAAAGACCTTCTGAATGGATCTACACTGGATAAACACCTCACCAGAACGGCAGCGGCTGATTGGCTGGCTCCACGTTTAGATGCAGAGATGTTAAGTTAAGCCGCACATAATCCAGCTGATAAAGTGTCATGTTAATATTGCTAATACAGGGTCAGCGGCCGCATCAATATACGGCTTTACCTTCACCTCAACAACACTGCTCACTCTAAAACTACACGCATTCACCATCAAAATAAACTACAGAGCAAACCCAATCTGCCTGCAGTATAATTTTCACAAAAACACCAAGTCATTTGACATACACAACGAATATGACCTAACCAGAAACACATGAGCATAACTCAGTAAAAAAAAAATAAATAAATAAAATGCCCTCTCACATTCAACTGCTTTTATGCCCAGCCAATTTCCTAAAGTAAATATTTGGACTAATATAAAAAGTTCAAAAACTGAGACTCAATTTTCAGAGACATGAGTGTTTCTGAATAAAACATGTGAGTAGGGTTGGGTACCGTTCACATTTTAACCGGTACAGTACCGGTATCGGTACCCAACGGCACCTTTTTTCGGTACTTTACTCTCTGTGTAATTACAAAAACATTTATTTCAGTGAAAAAATAAGTCCAAAAGTCTCAATTTCAACATTTTGAACAATAAGGCCCTACAAACTTTCTTTCTTTCTTTTTTTTTTTCCTCAAGAAATTCTTGTTTTAATTTTTCTGAAAATCAAATGAAGGCATTAAACATTTATTTTAAATCAAATGAAAATTAAACCCTTTTATTTTTTGGCAAACAAACTGAGGTTTACTGTTGAAATTAATACATGGAAGAAAAATTGTGTGAATATTCCTTTAAAACATTTTTTAATAAGCTAATAATTGTATTATTTTTTTCTACAATTAAGTGATTGATCTGGTTGTAATATTTATTTTTATCATTTAATTGTTTTATTTAAATTTGATAGAAAATTGAATATTTAAAGATGTACATTATACTGTACAAAAGTAATACAAGAGTAATATATTTCTGTTACATGTTAAACCGTACTTTTATTTTGACAGGTTGCCATGAAGTTTCTGTGTGTATGTCGAGTATGATGATGCTAGTTTTCTCAAATGAAACGGTAAAATTCTCGCGAAGTGACTCTCACAGCAGCTCGGGATTAAGTTTGTGTGTTCATGCCGTCATATGGTGAGACGCAGAGGCCGAAAATTACGTGAGCGTCACGCGTGCTTTAGTATTTGTGTAGTAAACAAAACCGTGTTTCCACCATTCATACTAGTGATGGGAAGTCCGGTTCTTTTCCGCGAGCCGGTTCTTTCGGACAGTTCGTTTCAATGAAACGGTTCACCGGTTCTTTTACGTCATCACGTAATGACATCAATTCTATCATCCTGGCAAATAAAAATACATTAAAACACATTCAAATAAAGTAATTTGTAATCATAACTTAAGATAAATAGTAATAACCATCGTCATCATCATCTTGGATAAGTTTCTTACATTTGCGCTTTGCAAAAGCACCCAATACTGGCACTGATGCATAAACGCGGATGTCAGATATGAAGAAAATGAAGTCTTCATCAACTTTTTACAGAAACCGTAACAGAACCTTAACCATACAGAAATCCAGCCCATAAAGCTTATAATATAACGTGCATACACAATAGTAAATAGTAATATTCATTTACATGTTTTGATTGAACAGTTGTTGCATGTTCATGTTAAAACGTTGTTTAATATAGTTGCATTTGCACTTTCCAGTAAGTTTTATCTGTTAAATAAACTTCATTCCGTCAAATTCACCCCGTCATTCAAGTCCTCGGTTCAGTCGCGCTCATAATATCAGCACAGCATCAGTTTTAGCTTCAAGCATGCTCAGTATTTCCAGCTCATCGGTTCTCAGTATGTCGAACATGTCCAAAAGAAACATCATGCTCATCGGTTCACTCAGTCTGCACAGCATGTTTCAGTGCTGTTGGAGTTACAGGAGTAACGAGTACTCCGGGGTATTGGTTTATTTCGAGTCATAGGGACTGTAAGGCATGTCTGAAAGTGAGAAACTTTAGAAAATTGTGGATCAGTGCCGACTCGAGATGCAAACTGTTTTGTATGAATCAGTCCGGTTTGGTGAACCGGATCAACCGGTTCACTAAAAAGAACCGGTTCAAAAGAACGATTCGTTCGCGAACCGGACATCACTAATACTGACCAGCTGATAATGGCAGATATTAAAATTCTATATTGATTTATCTAAATGTAATAATGGACTAAAAAAATCAATCTCTGTATTTGCTACAACTTACAGTGCCTTGCAAAAGTATTCATACCCCTTCATTTTTTTCACGTTTTGTTATGTATTTGCCTTATGTTAAACTGCTTTAAATTACTTTTTTTTCGAACATGCAGGATTCATATTTAAACCGTCTTTTTGCATTTTAATATTCACAGACACTAGTTCATATCGCGATTCGAATTAAGTGGCAGTGGCTACTTTTGATTTATTCGTCCAAAATTGATGAATTTCGTGGCATTCCGTGCTATAGAGTAAATTAAGTTATGAATGGACTCCGCGATCCCGTCCGTGTTTTCGCAGAAACCATATGACAAATGTAACCACACTTCAGAACATTTCGGCTTGCCCTGTGTGTTGTTTGAACGAGTTGCAGGGGTGACATCGCG
>NW_015554079.1:101877-104040 GCF_001515605.1 Sinocyclocheilus anshuiensis | reverse complement strand
TTAGTGAACCGGTTGATCCGGTTCTTTTTAGTGAACCGGATCAACCGGTTCACTAAAAAGAACCGGTTCAAAAGAACGATTCGTTCGCGAACCGGACATCACTAATTCATACATACAGAGGCAAGTGGAACATGCAGGATTCATATTTAAACCGTCTTTTTGCATTTTAATATTCACAGACACTAGCTCATATCGCGATTCGAATTAAGTGGCAGTGGCTACTTTTGATTTATTCGTCCAAAATTGATGAATTTCGTGGCATTCCGTGCTATAGAGTAAATTAAGTTATGAATGGACTCCGCGATCCCGTCCGTGTTTTCGCAGAAACCATATGACAAATGTAACCACACTTCAGAACATTTCGGCTTGCCCTGTGTGTTGTTTGAACGAGTTGCAGGGGTGACATCGCGTCACAGGGTCTCTCTTTCTCTCTCTGTAGCGTATGCGCTCAGATGCGTTCTCAGGTACCGAAATTTGGCACC
This sequence comes from Sinocyclocheilus anshuiensis, assembly GCF_001515605.1. NCBI lineage: Eukaryota > Metazoa > Chordata > Actinopteri > Cypriniformes > Cyprinidae > Sinocyclocheilus > Sinocyclocheilus anshuiensis. Next base: position 103,558 of record NW_015554079.1, on the reverse strand, counting down.
GATTGATTTAACGTGAATCGGTACTCGGTAGTACCAACGCAATTCGGTCGGTACCCTTAAAAGTACAGAGTTCGGTACCCAACCCTACATGAATGTGAATGATTCAATGAACCACTCATAAAGACACTCAGTTGAGACTCTGGCTCCAAACGAATCTCTACTGCGCAGACTCTGGCTCCAAACAAATCTCTACTGCGCAAACTCTTCTATAGTGCAAGGAAATGAAGACGCGTCGTCTATCTTTTTTTACAGTATATGGGCAAGGCTCTACACTCCCAACGTTTCAGATGCATTAGTAATCAAAAAATTACCAACTGCAACTGTGAAAATATATTTAGGTGCACCAGTGTGAGTGACCCGATCGAAGATATTTGTATAGTACAGTATCAGAACATTGTATTCTATGACCGTGCCAACAGGAAAAAATGCATGCATTCGGATATTTCGAGATCGGTATCAGGCCTCAATCGTATGAGGAAATCGGATATGTGCCAATGCGACTCATGTAAACAGGCAGATCGGATTTTCTGAGGCATTGCATTCTGTACATCATTAAAACGGCAACAATTTGGTACTTCTCCACGGTTTAATGACATGATATTAATTTTTTAGAAGGAAGCACGTGTGGAGGCTAGATGTGTGCTAGTATTCGGTAATGCGATATATCACGATAATGAATATGCATGATATTGTTATCGTGGGTGCTTCAAAATACAGAGAATAATTTATAACAAATTATTCTGAATTTTGAATGCATTTTAAGAATACTTTTCCCCATCAACTGGTCACAATGCACAACCCCGCTGTATGCTGCGTCAAAGATGCGTGTGCGCTCTGATGTAAACAAGCATGGCATGGCATGAAGCACATGGCGGAGCGTGAGAGACGCTCTGGATAAAGCACACATTCACTCTAGATGCATTTAAACCTGTTGTTGGGGACTCCAACACAATATTAGGACACTTTAAAATACCATATGACCTGCTCTTTAAAATCAAAAGTTGCAACTGTGTTATTTAATGAGCTAAGAGTTGTATTTTTTAACAAAGATTAGTAACTTCTTTGGCAAATGTAGCTATTGCTCATTGTGAACGTTAATGCATTAACTAAGATTAACTAATGAGATCTTACTGTAAAGTGTTACTTATGGGTCTTTATAATTCTTTTGCACTTTAATCTGTGTAAAATGTTTAACTTTATACATTTTTTGTGTATTGCTTTATTGTATTTAAATGTTTAGTTATTTTTGTTATAAGAAAAAAGTTATTAAACCTGTTATACTGCATTATTATGACACTTTTTTGCAACTAAATTTCAATATCGTGATAATAACGTATACCGTGATCCCCATCAACTGGTCCCAATGCACAACCCCGCTGTATGCTGCGTCAAAGACGCGTGTGCGCTCTGATGTAAACAAGCACGGATAAGAAGCACATGGGGGAGCTCGAGAGAGACGCTCTGGATAAAGCACACATTCACTCTCTGACAGCAGATGGCGCTGAACAGCAGAAATGCAGCCGTAACCCCGGAAACCCTGTAAATAAAGCAGCTGCGCTACTTTGTTTCTAAAATATGTTTAAATGAATAAAATAGCCATTCAGATGTTTGTATTCACTATGGTGTTCATCACAGCACCAAATACTTAAATATTTAGACTTAATAGGCTATTTATTTTCAA
>NW_015554079.1:100814-101599 GCF_001515605.1 Sinocyclocheilus anshuiensis | reverse complement strand
AACTAAATTTCAATATCGTGATAATAACGTATACCGTGATAAAAGCATTAGCAATTAATCGCAACATGAAAATTTGATACTGGCATATCCCTAGTGGAGGCAGTAAATGACAACGCATATATCGCAGAGCTAGCATCAAGCATATTTCGCATTCGTCCATCTTGGCTAGTGTGTGGAGCAAGAACCCCCCTTTAAGCACGCGCAATGTTTCAGATGGTATGGCAAGTGTAAACACATGAATCGGATATGGGTCACAATTGAAAGAGCGTGTAAACGGACATAAAAAAAAAAAAAAATCGGATATAGGCTACAAATCAGAATTGGACATCAAGACCTGCAGTGTAAACGAGGCCTAAGTGTAAATAGCGATAGATTCTATTTACACTATTCAAAAATAGCAGTATGTTCTGCAATTTATACTACTTATTGCAAAAAGTGGCACATATCTGCACCTCAGTATTGTAGTACATTATAAAAAATAATGCAATAATAATGTAGAATTATTTTTATAATTTTATAACATTTTTATCAGAATTATTAAATGGATGCTGCCTTATTGGGACAATATAAGCCCTCCCTGCACCCTACCCTACCCCACCCCACCCGATACTTTATTTTAAACTTTTTGATTATTTCCTTTATTTTTACTGAAAATATGCCTTTTCTGATGTGATAAGAGCACACACAGCCTTCGATTTGTAGATTAAAAAGGGTGTGTGTTCACGGTGTGTGTGTGTTCACTGCTGTGTGTGTGCACTTTGGATGGGATAAATGCAGAGCACTAA
>NW_015554079.1:96427-100601 GCF_001515605.1 Sinocyclocheilus anshuiensis | reverse complement strand
TGTGCGTCTCACGTGGATGTTTAGAATTTGAAAAGCGCGATCGGCTCGTGGGCGTGACCGCATTAGATATAATGAGTTTAGACGGGAAAACTGGACATCGTGCATGTTTCATACGGATTACTTTAACAGAGAATATTTGTTTTGGACGTGACTTAGTTACGTTGTTTTATTTACGTGTCTGTGAAGAGAGGTGACAGAGACCGAGACGGCGGAGAACGCACCCTGTTTATTTTCTTCTTTGTTTTTACAATAACACATTGTTTTGTTGTTATTATGACTATACACAAATAAAAGTAGACCCTCTGCAGTTTCAAACGATACCTTATTCTTATCTGTACTGACGAAGTATTTTAGTTATTTTCGCGGTCATAAAGAAAATACGAGACAGACTGCACCAGTGTGTGCCACTTTATAACGCTTGAGCAATTGAAGTTTGCTTGGATGTCAGTCGCGGTGGTTAATGTGACGAAGTGTGTTCATCGGTGGGCCTTTTGGCCATGCATTCATCATAGATTTGTCTGTGATACTTCTGCAGGTGCTGATACAGGTTGGTTGTGTTGCCTCGCGAGGTCGACACAGACGTTCGGCAGGTTTTACAAAGTACTTGCCTTTGAAGTACATCAGAATGTCAAAATCCAAAATAATTCCAAACATATGCGGTGCTTTTTTGTTTAGGTACCAAGTCGCCTGCAGGACTTTGCTCTTCTGCAGACACACTTTGTTGGGAAGTTGAACTGCTGCTCCTGCTCGCGCTTATCTTTTCCAAATGGCGCTATTTGCTGGTTCAGTCAGCACGTGCAGTGTTAAAATGCCCCTTATTTGGCAGACTTTGCATCAAAGTAAAATGCGCATGAAGCAAACTGTCAAAAACTGCGTAGATGCTTGTTACATATTTGATAGTCCTTCATCGAAATAATTGCAGCTCTTGTGATTTGAAAATCGCACCCTTTCAAATCGCGATTTCGGTTTACAAGCGATTAATCGTGCAGGCCTAGTGTGCCACTTCAGCTGCAGTTTCTGTGCCACCTCTGCAGTGCAGACATGGATACTGATTTCATTTGATTGGTAAACAACCCAAAGTGTAGGCCTATTATTCTAAATTATTATAATGTTTAAATCAATTTAACACATTTATACATTTAAAATGAAGAATTTCACATCAAAGAAGAATAAGTAAGAAAACATTGCCCTCATCAGAGTAAAATGCGCCACGGAAAATCAATTTAGGGGGCAAGTATCGCTTGTAATGGGACAGTTAATGTCTGTGGTTGATCCTAGATTTTTCTCAAGTGCTCCTCAATCCTCAGGGCTCTGTGTAGTAAATGCCGCTCCATCTGAAAGCACGTGCTGGAGATTTACTACTAATCACCAGAAGCGGCTTTACTGATGAGATTCGCATTAAAATCGCATTCGGTTTTTTGCCCAGCCCTACTGCTAGTGAACACACCACATCACAGCCGTTCTAGTGAAGGGAGCTGTGTGCACGGCAGGAGAAAGTGCGTCGACTGTAACATGCATCTGCACAGAGCGAGCGCCGTGACGCAAAGCCACAAAAATAGATATGTGCTCCAATTATCAACAGAGCTGCCTACTCCCTAAGCCTTTATAATGTGACCGCGTCGCTCGCACTGCAGAATGGCTGTACAACTTTCACTGGCGGAGAAATCAGATTCATTCACAAAATATCTGGCAATTCATCAAGTAATTTCAGCCATTCAAAAGATTTATTTTTTAAAAGAAGTCATACTGCCTTGACACTGAAAAGTAGAGCACTTGCAGTGAATTCACTTCCAACTATGTGTGTTCCATGCAGATCTGGGTCTGTTTTCACATCAAATGACAGTGATAACTCACGACTGTGCACAAATGTCACTGATTCCTAAACCACTGCATCCAAATAGCACAATAAACCTTTTTTAAAGATCGAAATGGTTGTAATAGGGTAGACATGTAATGTCATTTTGTTCAGAAGAGTGAATGCGTGTTCTTCCTGCCTTGTACCAGACAAAGTTTAATCTGTACTTTATTATAATTTTTATTGAGTGATTTTAACCTCTGCTTTAAACCGCGGAAAAGAAGTTGTTTTGTTGTTGTTGTTTTAGAATGTAATGTTTATATTTTAACCCATTTTTTCCACATCATAGCCTACACAGATACACTCGCTATATTTGTTTTTTTATCCGAATAATGAGAGAAAAACGTTCACTGCAGATGGCAGATGGATATTTGTAGGCCGGTGCACTGATTGCTCAGATATGGCACAGCAGTGGCGTCACATGACAGAGTCAGCTGAGAGCATGTGTTACAAACAGGAAATGGAGGGTGGGGTGAGCTGCAGAACTAGAACAAAGACACACACTCACACTCTCTCACACATTCAGATGCCCAAAGACACGGCTGATTACTGTTATATGCTCACCTCTGAGAGTTTTATTAATTTGGGTAAGACAATGCTGGTCTACACTGAATTAAAAACAGTCTAACCCTCCTGAAGGGATTTGTGCGATATAATTAACTAACTTTGTTTAAAGAATAATGTAATTTTTTTCCACATCAGTCTACACCCCTTAAAGTCACAATATGTTAAGTGTCTTTAGCAACTATATAGTAACATGTAAATGAATCATTTGACAGAGATGCAAACAGGTAAGGAGGAAAAAGGGTAGAACATTGCTAGGATCGGGGGCATGCTCCACACGGAGTTTCTTTTAAAGATATTTATTTACATGCTGTTTTGTAGTTACTTTAAGGTTTTTTGTTTACCTTATAAGTCCAAAAACTGCGAAAACCTACCCGTACCACTCAAATTAGAAAACATTATTATAAACTAACCGTTCTGAATTGGGCTAAAGTAAGGCAATAGTTTTGAACACTGGCTGGTTATGTACTTGCTCAAATATTGAATTTGGATCATTTTAAACCAAAAAAAAAGTTACGGACTGCAGCTTTAAGACAATATTGGCTGATTAGACAGCAACTCTGACCTAAAATGCAAAATGTTTGCCCTCTCTCTCTTCACCATTCCCACATCTCAGACCTAAAAAACATATAATATTACCCTTGTTAGACAGTTTTAGAAGTAAAGAGTAAAGAAAATACTATGCAAAACTTATTGAAATAACAGTTCCAGGGCTGGCAAAATTTCAAAATCCCTGGTAGCCCTTCGGGCAGGCATTCTTCAGATTTTGGCAGCCCAAAAATGAATTTAACTAGCCCGAATAAAAGATATTGTATTTTTTCTTCAAATAACAAGTCAAGGGAGTAGGGGTGCAACGGATCACAAATCTCACGGTTCGGATTATATTACATTATCATAGGCCTGGGCGATAAAACGGTATCGATATTCATCGACGGTACATCTTCTTCGATAACGATATAAAAAATGTTCAATATAGTGCACGATATAGTCACGTGCTATGAGTGACGCAGACAGCTCACACAAACACGAACATGAGGGCTGTGCCTGCCTGTGATGAGGAGATTGTGAGTAAAGAATGAATATTAGTCGAATTTAAAAAACATTTGCATTTGAATGCAAAAATAGTACAATCCAATGTTAGATGTGCGTCAGGGAGCGTCATCAGTGGAGCATGAGATGCGGTGATGATGATGCAAGTGACGTTGTAGTTTAATGTTTTGTTAGCCTAGCCCACGAGACGCGCAGTTGCTGCGTTATTCATTCAAAATATTAGAGAAATATAGAAGCTCAATGCCTAGAAGATCTTGATTAGGTTAAAACCGAAACCAAGCCATTCACCCAGATGCATATTCAGCGCATTTTCTAGACGGACAAATACGACTGCTGCACTCGCGTCTCATGCAAGAGATTTATAGAAAGCCATGCAAAGTTAAAACAGTTTAAACCTTTAGAAAACACGTCACGCATTTGTGGAGGTTTATTCCTTTTCACTGCGTCTCATATGTTTTTAAATGCAATCTGTGTGAATGGCGATTCGGCTCTTTGGATTAAGCAATGCATGAATACATGACTGAGTTAATTTAGACGTTATGCACGTTTTTATAGAGTTACTTCCTTGCGTTGACAATTTAAATGCGCTGCATTACTTTGCTCATTGCGCCCTCCTGTGGCCTCGGGAGACAAGCCAAAAGTTTAACCTATTTATTCTGCATATAAAACATTAGAAATTAGATATTTGTTTAATTTTTATTTTGT
>NW_015554079.1:93591-94626 GCF_001515605.1 Sinocyclocheilus anshuiensis | reverse complement strand
CTGCTCCGCAGCGGTACCTACCCGAACCAGTCTAAAATAGTCAGAATATAAACACCTATTATAGGTGTACCGTAGTGATTCTGGATAAGCCAAAAACACGTTTTGGAAAATGGATTCATGGTGTACTCGCTTATTATATAATTTTAAACTTTAAACCAAAAAAAAAGTTACAGACTGCAGCTTTAAGACAATATTGGCTGATTAGACAGGACCTAAAATACAGTTTTAGAAGTAAAGAGTAAAGAAAATACTATGCAAAACTTATTGAAATAACAGTTCCAGGGCTGGCAAAATTTCAAAATCCCTGGTAGCCCTTCGGGCAGGCATTCTTCAGATTTTGGCAGCCCAAAAATGAATTTAACTAGCCCGAATAAAAGATATTGTATTTTTTCTTCAAATAACAAGTCAAGGGAGTAGGGGTGCAACGGATCACAAATCTCACGGTTCGGATTATATTACATTATCATAGGCCTGGGCGATAAAACGGTATCGATATTCATCGACGGTACATCTTCTTCGATAACGATATAAAAAATGTTCAATATAGTGCACGATATAGTCACGTGCTATGAGTGACGCAGACAGCTCACACAAACACGAACATGAGGGCTGTGCCTGCCTGTGATGAGGAGATTGTGAGTAAAGAATGAATATTAGTCGAATTTAAAAAACATTTGCATTTGAATGCAAAAATAGTACAATCCAATGTTAGATGTGCGTCAGGGAGCGTCATCAGTGGAGCATGAGATGCGGTGATGATGATGCAAGTGACGTTGTAGTTTAATGTTTTGTTAGCCTAGCCCACGAGACGCGCAGTTGCTGCGTTATTCATTCAAAATATTAGAGAAATATAGAAGCTCAATGCCTAGAAGATCTTGATTAGGTTAAAACCGAAACCAAGCCATTCACCCAGATGCATATTCAGCGCATTTTCTAGACGGACAAATACGACTGCTGCACTCGAGTCACACAAGAGATGTAGACAGTCATGCAAAGTTAAAACAGTTTAAACTTTTAGAAAACACGTCGCAAATT
>NW_015554079.1:88830-90778 GCF_001515605.1 Sinocyclocheilus anshuiensis | reverse complement strand
TTTAAGTAACACTTATTATTTAAAGAACAATTTACTACTTCGATACCACATCAAAAACTAGTAGCATAGCGATGTAACGATTCAAGTCACGATGTGATATGATTCACGATACTGATTTCACAATACAATTTTCTCACAATTTCTTTTTTAACAAAATGAGATTTAAGATTAGAAAGATAAAAAAAAAAATGGTGTCCTTTTGTTATTTCTCAGACCAAAAGGCTGCACATTACTTTGTGAAATTGAAAATGTCAAACAATATACTAACTTGAAATTTGAAAACAAATCCCAAATCAAATAAATAAATAATACAAATAAAAGAAATTTCTCCATGCAAGTAAACTAAGGTTTTGCCTGTGTATTTTAATCACGATCCAAACAAAGATGCTGCATACATGTTATCTAATGTAGAAATTGTAGAAATTTGAAACAAAAACAAAATGGTCTGACTTTAGCTTTGTGATACTACATAAAAGAAACAAAAACAACAATAACAGCAGACGGGCTGAATGAGACGCAAATGTCACTCTCTGACAGCAGGTGGCGCTTAAACGGCAGGTATTTATAGGCTGCTGCCCCTTTAAGACCGAATGCATGGATCCAATATAATGATGCATGTGCGATTTCTTTCTCCACTGTTTACGTTAATTTAAGACATGAAAATACTTGCCGAGATAGTTATTTTGAGATAATTTTGCGTGTATGCGTCTGTTCAAGCGAAAGAGGAATTCTGTGTTCGTGCTCTGCCTGAAACGCCGCTCTGTATGTGTGCGCTTTGAGCGTGCACGCGAGCACCGAACTGAATCCTTCATGCGCATGAATGGTTTAAAACGCTTGAATGTTTAAATTGGTAAGACTTAGAAACACGTGTAAATGATAAACTATGATCCGTTTCACCCCTACAAGCGAGTGAACAACGCGAATTAAGGAAGGATTTTATATCACTATTCAAGGTAGCCCGTCGGGCAGGGCAGTGATACATTTTGGTAGCCCGACTGGAAAACACAATAGCCCCGGGACGTCGGGCTAGCGATTTTGCGAGCCCGGAGTTCTTATTTACCCTTGTAAGTTTTTTTAGACCACTGAACTAACATTACCAGAGTCCCACCTCAATGGACAATGTTTTTTCAAATGTATGACGGTTTTTATACCTCAATCTGAAAATATGAATATTCATATAAATGTCATCGTCGCAATGTTGTACATGTGCTATTTATTGTATTTAGGGCTGGACGATATGGCCAAAATTTATATCACGATACATTTCTTAATTTTGGTCAATACGATATAATTCCGATATCGATATGAACACTATTAAAAAAGCCTCATTAAAAACTGCCAAGAACACCCACAACAGATGTCTGTACGTACAAACTTATGAAAAATTTATTTGCCAAGTAAAAAATTTTAGAAAAAAAACAGCACAAATAAATTAATGTTAACCTTTTATTTGCATTTAGCCTTCATACAAACAAGAAATGTGAAATCACTGTCAAATAATTGTCTCAGACTCACCTTATTAATATCTTTAATTTCAAACTATAGGCTAAAATACCAGTCAAAAGTATTTGAACTGTAAGTTTTTTTTATGTTTTTAAAGACATCTCTTCGTCTCACCAAGACTGCATTAATTTGATCCAAAGAACAGCAAAAGCAGTAACATTTGTCTGAAATAGAAATCTTTTGTAACATTATAAATGTCTTTATCATAAATGTCTTTATATAATGTCTTGATCAAGTTAAAGCATCCTTGCTAAATAAAAGTATTAATTTCTATAATTCCGATTCAGATTTCGGTGCCTCATTTCGGTGCCACGCCTGAGCGATCGATTGAAATATTTGTCTTGCCAGTGTGTGAGTTGGAGGCTGCGTATAAGTTTAGCACAGATATATTTTCACTCACAGAACACTCTGACTGAGCGCTTCAGAGTTTCACTCTCCGTCAAGC
>NW_015554079.1:80210-87423 GCF_001515605.1 Sinocyclocheilus anshuiensis | reverse complement strand
AGATAAGTAACACATTTAGCAGATATTTCCGTATTGCGCAAGTGGGAAGCTCTGTTTCAGGGATTACGTCTCTTAATATCAGGCATCCCAGTTGTGTTCCTCTATATATTATGCTCTATTCATTCTTTTTTTAGAAACCTCGCACTTTCCTGTTTAATTTTAAATGTTGTTCTTGTATTCAAATTAAGCCCGGTCCACTGCTGCACACATGCCACAATATCGATACAGGGACAGCTGTATCGATACTCATATCGTCAAATATCTGCGACGATACATCGTCGTATCGATGTATCGAACACAGCACTAGTGTCCAGACCTACAAAAATGCGTCCGGCCGGGATTTCTTAATTGCCCAAAATGATTCGGCTGTTTTCTTAATCCCACTCCTGCTTAATCTCTGACCATTGCCGCCTGCTCCCGCAACGTGTTTCGCTCCCGCGATTTTCGTGTCCACTCCTTTAAACATTCTAATATTGTGTATAATTTTGGCGCATCAGGGAGCCGCTCTCAGGATGCGGTGTATTTAAATATTTTTGAATGAGCGTTTGCGCTGTTTACTTTCATTTTCGATTTCGCGATCACACGCACTCTGTGTAAAGGGAGCAAGCACATCTTACAAGATCAGATATTTGTCAATGAGCTCAGAATCTGTTGAGCAGCAAATACTCCAGCATGGTCTTGTCAGTCATCTCTCCTTATTCTTGACCTGTGATCAGTCAAAGCTGACTCTGGTAGCTCTTGTTGGATGCAGGGTTGCCAAGCCCACGTTTTTTTCTACAGAATTGGGCTACTTTTAAACTGTTGCCATGGGTTGATTTTCCCAAGTGGGTTAAAGGTTTGAAAGATTGCATAAATTACATTTGATTGAAATGCTTGTATTGAAACATTTTGCATTCTAACTATGATAAAACTTTCATGGACTTCTACATTAACTGTTCCCTCCTGGTGGAATGACCTGCCCAGCTCAATCCAAGCAGCTGAGTCCTTAATATTTTCAAGAAATGGCTGAAAACACATCTCTTTCATCTTCATTTGACCCTCTAACTCTAGCACTCTCTATTCTAATGCTACTTCTAATTTTATCTGCTTGTTTTTTTTTATTAAAAAAACTTGACCCTCTAACATTTGCACTCTCTATTCTATTTTTATTCTAATGGCCAATCCATCATTTTTTGGGGAATTTTTTTTTTTTATATATAAGTATCGGTTCAGGCACCGGAACCATTTTAAAAGTATCGATTTGGCACCGGTATAGAAAAAAAAAAAAACGAAACCCAACCCTACTGTAAGGGCGAAACTAAGCTGTGCTCATTTCAGAGCAGCAAAAGTAAAACAGGCATCCGATGACAAAGGTTCAAATGAGATGATTTCCCCTCAGCTCTCTGAATGCACTACACAAGCGAAACACACACAGGTCATCCCTCGTGCAGCTCTTTGTGTTCGTCTGGAGCCTGAAGTGATGACGTGTATGAAGCATTGAGAGTGTCCAGCAAATAAATGCACACAGTGAAGAGGCCTGAGTGCTTTGTGTGTGTTTGTATTGTTTGACAGCATGCGCCTGCAGCCATTCGCTGAGCACAAAGCATGCAATATTTAACAGCACTCTATCCTCCCCCCCCCAGACACACTGCAGCAGCAGCTCATGCAGCGAACAGACGGACAATGCAGGAGGAGGAGGACGGAAATGATGAAGATGCTAGAAGGCATGTCTTAAAAGCCTGATTCTTTGGCTTCATGCTGCCCTTTCAAACAAACATCAGCGCCATCACTTGGCCTCCATCCTCAAGTTAAAGCTACACACAAGTTACCAACTACATAAACCACACCAAGCTAATAACTGGCTGTGAATGAGGGTTTATTTAGAAGGGAAGACGAACAACAGAGTTTTCCTGTGCCGTCAATAGCACATCTATTTATAAGTTGCTGTTTTAGAGGATGTGCAGCGCTGAGCTGGTACATAAAAAGGCCCAATGCAATGCACCAAAATACTTATTTTGCACACTAATAAACTGAAACAAATGCTGATGTGTGACTAGTGTTTCATTTGGGTTGCTAGATTTGAGTGATGAGTACATCAAATGTTTGTAGTATTATTCAATAATAATGTATTGATTTCCTATAGATCACGTCAGTAGGTCAAAACGACTGAAAACACTGACTGTCTGCCATCATTTAAATGTTTTCATCATGAAGTTTACTTCATTTACATAGATAAATATTGTTCCTTATTGTGAGATATTTGTGCATATAAAAACATAAGTTAATTAAAAAAATAAAGATTGCATTTTAATATTGGTCAAGCGATATATTGACCTTATATTTGCATTGCATTTAAACAAATCTTTGAATATGGCCAGCTTTGATGAATTCAGCTGTTAGATGCACGGTTTATGAATCTGCTTATTTTGCACATTTTATAAAGTTGAAAATATTTTTTCAATTTCTAATTATAGTAAAATAAACTAATTTCATTGCAGAAAATTTATTATTTACTATATTTAAATTCTACATATCGGTCACTCGACTTTCTAAGAGATCAACATCAGCAATCAAAAAAAAAATCTGTTTCTGCCATCCACGAATATTGACCTATATTTTAATGCAGAGCCAAAACAGAAATATCAAATTGTGAAATCAATCAGATGAAAAACTTTTTTTTTTTTCTCTGAATCTATGCATATTACTCAATACTGGTTAGTACACACTTGACCTTTTCTTGTGTTTTTTTTTTTCTTTCTTCTTTTTTGAGCAGAGGAGACGGTCAACAGTGAACTCAAGATGGCCTGATCGCACAGCATCCGTTTCCTCTTTTAGTTCAAGGCAAAATCTTTTGCCCACTGAACATGGGCAGCACTACTGTGGCTTTAATACAATCACCAATCAGAACAGCAGAGAAGTAGTCATGATCTGTATTCATTCAGTGATGAAGCCTTAAATCACAAAGTTGACAAAAGGCTCTGACAGTTAGCGTAGTGCTTGGACATTTGTGATGCATGTTTTTGAAGGGAAGTGCACTTGTATAAGTATGTAGGTCACATGATGCACTGAAAGAGATTGTGGTGAATTCACTTGTGGTTGAGCAGAATGACATGGGAAGAATCGTTCTGCCAGCATGTCCATTAACGGGCCATTAAAGACCACTAACACAAGTCTGGGCTATTTTAAGCCATCACAGTGACCACAACAACATGAGACAACACATAAATTGCTATGATGAAAACGGCACTACAGAGCAGTCACAGAATTTCCTTTGCATAGTTTTTTGCTGCTTGTACAGTTGCTTTAGTACGGTTCAGATCTGTACACTTGACGCAAATATTTTCACTGATTTCACAATTAACAACAATAAAACTATATGCTTTATCTTTGGCAATGGAATTATTTCAGAATATACACATGCATAATATTTTTAACAAACGTTTTCTTTATGAAACAAATCATTGATGTTTTCTTTTTCAATAAAAGCTAGAAACTAAAAGCTTAAGGCTTTGGCAACTATTAAATTCATAACCGTTTCTGCTGGAAAATGATGGGAAAGGGTTTCAAACATTATTTTACAATGCTCAGCATTACTGATGCTTCTAAGAGTTGATTATCTTTATATTTTATATAATTTTACAAAGCATAAATTCACATGTATATGATTTTTGTCATTTCTTCCTTTCAAGTACTGAAGGCTCAGTAAAACAATTCATCAATTAACTCAGGAGCCGGGGCTATGCGCATCGCCGTGAAATGACAAAGAAACTATTTTAATAAAACATACTGTTGATGAATATGATGAGAAAAATAACACTGCTAGTTAGTACATATTTTTGAAAAAGAAACATGAGTCTGAAATCATCCAAACAAATTTCCTTTTCAACTGTGTGAGCAAAAGAGTGAATGAACACCTGTGAACTGAAGCACTTTGCTAGCGTGTCAATTACCTCATCCAAATGCATCCTATGCGATTAATCAGATAAATACACAACATAAATTATATATATCTACTCAAAACGACACAAATGCACAAGTAAACTTTAAGTTACATGCTAGACAGCATGTGTAACTCCCATTAAAGGGTTAGTTCACCCAAAAATGAAAATTCTGTCATTGCTATCTATAGCATCTTTACTATCTGTAGCTTCTCCGTGCATGTGGCGTTGTGAATGTAAAACTCAAAGTCCCTTTATTCTGTGGTCTTTGATAAAATACCAGTTTCTTGCTGTAGTGTCACAGCACTCAGGATTAAAAAGATCGCGCGTTTTCACGTGCTGCTGTAAGGCAAAACTGAGCTGAAGCTATAATGGTTAGAAATTTTAAAGTGTTAATTCACCCAAAAACAAAAGTCATGTCATTGATTACTCACCCTCACGTCGTTCCAAACCCGCAAGACCTTCGTTCATCTTCTGAACACAAATTAAGATATTTTTGATTAAATCGGAGAGCTCTCTGACCCTCCCTTAGACAGCAAGGGTACTACCACGATCAAGGTACAGAAAGGTAAAGAGGACATGGGTAAAATAGTCCATGTGACATCAGCGGTTCAACTGTAATTTTATGAAGCTACAAGAATACTTTTTGTGCGCAAAGAAAACCGAAATAACATTATTCAACAATTTCTTCTCTTCCAGGTAGGGCTGCACAATTAAGCAAATTTCTAAATCGCGATTACAATTACGGATGCCACAATTATGTAATCGCTCAAAGCGGCAATTAATCGTTCAAAGTCCACTTATGTTATTCTGCACGCTTAAGATGCGTTTTTTTCTTTCTACATGTTATCTTAAGGGTTTTTCCATTGCATTCAATGGCAATTGTGATAATCGTAATTAATAATCGCAATTACAATTTCAAGGGAATAATCGATAATTATGATTTTTGTCATAATCATGCAGCCCTACTTCCAGGTCAGTCTCCTCCGCCACTGACAACATTACGATGACGCATGAGTAATTAATGACAGAATGTCAATTTTTGGATGAACTTTCCTTTTAACCAAACATATTCCTGTATAAGTTATAGACAACATAAACCCTAAAACTAAAACTTACATCTGCACTAAAGAACATAAATGCAAAAATGAACTTAGCCATGCTAGTCAGAATGTATTATTCCGGTCTGGATGCTGCACAAAGAATTTATAATATACTTTCTATTAGGGATGTTCCGATCCGCCTTTTTTCGCCTCCGATACCGATTCCGATACCCAGGGTTCAGTATTGGCCGATACAGATACCGATCCGATACCAGTGAAGTTTTTTCCCCTCATTTAAATAAATGTAGAATTTATATATCTCTGTGTGTGGAACTGATAATCATTCTTTCACAATCTACTAGATACAGACTACTTCATTATAAAGAAAAATAAAATAAACAATAAATCTGAAACAAATCAAGTATAATGGGAACACAGAATGATCTTGGAGAGAGCTTTACCGAGCTGACTGCTGTAACCGAATGTGACCAGGGTTTAAAGGCTGAACGAATGACTGACAGCCACAGCGGAGAAAAGAGTTTGTGTGAACTTTAATGACTTAAATATTCATATGTAGCTCACATTAACCCTTTCGCACGCGTTTAAAATATTCTAGCTGAGCCCCCAGCGTGAGGTTTTTTTTGGCGACCGTTATTTTAGAATGTATCGCCTTATTTCTACTGGGAGAAGAGCAGAGTAAACTTCATAGTTACCTACACAATCTGTATATGATATCAATAAAAACATGATCATTATTGCCATTTCCATAGAAATCAGCACGTATTTTACAAACTATAAATGTATGGTTTTGCTAGTATGTGTATTTAAATGTCTGAAACCTAAAATAAGCATTATATGGTTGAAAACACTGAATATTTGTGATAATATGACAAGCGCTCAGCGCGTCCGATCTGGCTCTGCGCCAGCCAAAGCGCGAAAGCGGATTTAAATTCAGCGGTTGATGACGTGACGCACTGAAAGTTTTAATCACACCGGTGTTATCGCACGCTTCAGGGACCAGCCAAGACTGATCACACCGGTGTGATCGTACGCGTTAAAGGGTTAAGCTATCATATGGCTTCAGAAGTAACACAGAATAATTTGCACAATCGAACAAAAAAAAATAAAAAATCTTGGATTTAGATCGGCCCTCTCTGACCGATACCTGATCCGAGAAAAATGGCACTATCGGAGCCGATACCCGATATGAATATCGGATCGGCGCATCCCTACTTTCTATTACAACATTGTTTATTCTAATTATTGCACTTAACAGTAATTTCATTATCAAGTGATTTCAGTCATTACTGAGTGCTTTCAACGCCATACTTTCACTTTGGTTCTTCTGGTCTGGACGGCATGCTGTCCCATCGCTAACCAATCAGATCAACTGATCATTGTTATCATGATCGTTCGTCGCTGTCATGTTCGAGTACTCAAGTAAGTGAACGGTAACGTCCGTGCCCATCCCTAGTATAAGATACAAAACTTTATGAGTACTTTAGGGAATTATGCCTACTAAATCCACTGAAAAGACTGATAAAAACTTTAAAGAATATCACACCATCAACAGATTGTTTTTAATCCATGTTTTCATTTATAGTGCACCTCTGTTGTCCAGAAAAATTCAACTGAATCAAATTTGTGAAGAAAAATAAGAGAGTAGAGTTACTCTCACAGGACACTGCACTTATTCACAATCACAAGTAGGGCTGGGTATCGAGATCGATACTTTTTAGGCACCGACCGAATTGCCACGATACCAACTTCTCGTCGTTCGGTACCAAATTTCGATACCTAAGGGGTAATCTCATCAAAGTCAGTGAGCCAATAAGCCTGCAGCACTAGTGTTCGACTAGAAGTGGTGCTGATCTATCAGTGTTTTGACATCCACAAGAGTGATTCGAACGCGTACGGAGCAGTCTGCTCTCTATAGCTCTCGTGGTAGTGTAATACATCGATCAGTCTGCAGAGTCAGTCCGCGTCAAGTCGAACACACCTACTAATGTAGTTAATAGTGCTGTGTTCAAAATATCGATACGACGATGTATCGTCACAGAGATTTGACGATACGAGTATCAATACAGCTGGCCCTGTATCAATATTGTGGCACATGTGCAGCAGTGGACCACGCTTAATCTGTTTAAAATTTTACAACGTTTAAAATTGAGCAGAAAAGTGCGAGGTTTCTAAAAAAGAATGAATCAAGCATATATAGGCTACAACAAGGTTTAATCTGGCCGCAGAGGAACA
>NW_015554079.1:67525-80146 GCF_001515605.1 Sinocyclocheilus anshuiensis | reverse complement strand
GAAGCTGTGGCTTTAATTCCTTTAGAAACAATGATGTTACCAGCTCCTTGTTGAGAAAGATAATGTAGCTCTTGAGTGATTAAACTATTTAGTTGATAAAACTGCGGGGCAGCGGTAAAAAGTTTCTTCCTGAATGTCTGAGTTCGGCATTATTTATGGGCTTAAAAACAAGATGCAAACAATCAGAATATTGTACCTGGTGGGGAGTGCCCAATGTAAACATGAAACATATGCCATTACCTATATTGTACTGTGGTACAGTTACGGAGGCCCTTCCTAATGCAGAGGTCAGCTGCCTGCTCTGCCAATAGTTATAAATGGCCCTAAAGTAAGCAGTGTTTAATAAACAGCTAAATTCTGCTGAGGTGAAATTCAGTGCAGTCATGTATCGTGATACGTATCGTACGTCACTCACAATCACAACTCACATTTCAACAGGATCATACATACTTTCAAAAGCTGGAAGAAAGCCTTTTGTACAATTAACACAAAGCAAGAAATGTCATGTGAGTGTGGCTCTGTTTCAAAGCCTAGCGAGTGTTCAGGCATCATGGGCGAGCAAATACCATTTTAAAAGGTTAGCATGATGATTATGATTGTGCTTATTATGGTCTTATTGTTAGGTAGCAGCATCACAAGTATTGTTCAGAAAGAAGACGATCCCAGAATGCACCAACTCAATGAAAACGTCCATTCAAGATGGCAGACGTTGAATATGTCCATTATAAACGTAATTCATTCAATACTCAATAGACAGCTTACTAGGCTTTGGAACACAGCTGATTTCTCATACCGTTTCTCTTGTCTGTCGTTGCAGTTTACCACTGGACTACTACAAGTGATAACATAATGCGTTTAACATCAGCTGTCTAGACTAAGTCAGATCACTCCCGCGAACAAACGTGCCACCTGCCTCCGACCAAACTGGTTTCTCTGGACGCTCCACTCTGTCACAGACATTTCTTCCTGAAACTGCCACGAAGACGCTCCAGAAACACACGGCCGTTCCCCTGCACATCCAACATCTTTATAAAGCTGACTTAAAGGACCTCCTCTAAACAGAAACTGTGATTTCAGATGCATTGTTAAATAAGGTTTAACTGCCGAATTCCTAGTGAAGATCTAAGCACTACCCACCAAAGTTGTCACTGCACCGTGAAAATGCAAACCAGAGCTAAGGATCTGTGCTCTCCTATGAAGCATTGTCATAATTAAAGGGGTCATATGACGTTGCTAAAAAGAACATTATGTTGTGTATTTGGTTTAATGCAATGTGTTTATGCGGTTTAAGGTTTAAAAAAAACAACAACATTATTTTCAATATAATGTACATTATTGTTTCTCCTCTATGCCCCGCCTTTCTGAAACGTGTCGATTTTTACAAAGCTCATCGGTCTGAAAAGCGAGGTGTGCTCTGATTGGCCAGCTATCCAGTGCGTTGTGATTGGCCGAATACCTCAAGTGTGTGACGGAAATGTTACGCCCCTGTGATCACATACTGTGATGCAGTCTCCCAGCAGGACGAGACTCAGTCCAGCTGCTCTGCACGTCCACATCCCATCATCGGTTCTCTTTTAGCAGTTCAGTCAATGTACTAACCCATTATAAGCGAGGCATTTGTTGCATCCAGTGGGGACATAATTACTGATTATAATGACTTATACTGTCTTTTTACGAGTTGCGTTGCATCGCGCCGCGTAAACATAAAACCATGTCTGCATTTGTGATCGGAGAAACAACAAACCTACTCTACACTGCTCAAAACTCGCATTTCAATCATCAGTGCCAAATTATTTAAATATAAAAAACTTACTAACAGGCTGTGAGTCAGAAGCGCCAGACTGACCTTGCATAGTTGGAACTGCCCAACTTTATAGAAACAGCCTTCGTGCCACAGACGCATTAGGCTGCTGGTTCAGGAAACAGTCCTCACCCATCCTCCATAAAATGTGCTGCACACATATTTGGGTTGAACTGTTCTGGAACAGTGTTGTAAATACAACTTAACCACTGATTTCTAGTTGTGTCCTCTTTTGGAAGACCAAACAAAGTAGTTTCGCGTTCACAACGAAACACACAGCGACTCCACAACATGACGGCGGCGGCAACAGCGAGAATAAAAGTTACGCCTTCTTTCTTTGCATGAACATTTGGGCGGCGTTATGCAAATCTTCCCACATCGTGACGTAGACATGTGGGGGCATGTTAGAACGAGCCGTTTTAGGTAGGTGTGGTTGACTCTTAACTTTTATAAAGAATATCTCTTTGGATTTGAGACTTTAGTCTTTGCAACTTTACAGATCTTCTTTATGCACCAAGAGCTTGTAACACTCCAAAGAGAAAGGAAAAATTAAAACATTAAAAGTACATTAAAACAGAAACAATATACATTTATTTTGTATTCAAATGTAGTAACTAAGTCATGATTTAATTATAATTTCCCCAGATGGCTCTGCGCTTCGACAGGGCTGTGGGACACGAGCAGGACAGGTCTATATATAGGCTATAATTCGTAATTTAATTTGTTTCTACATTCGACTTAATTTGTTGGCACTGTCTAGGTTTCATTAATTTGTTCTGTAGAAAACCCATGATTTAACAGTGTTTCCCCTAGGTTTATGGCTTTGGGGTGGGGGGAGAAACACAAATTCTACGTTTTAGCATGTCTGATTACTTGAAAGTATAAAAACCGAGTTGCATTTATTCTTACAATAGCCTTATGTTTTTTTTCCTCAGAAATTCTTATTTTTTGGAAAATAAAGGGGATTTAATATTACAATTAAAACACTGAAGAAATATTGTATGATTATTCCTTAAAAATAAGGTTTTCATTAGGGATGCACCGATACCGATTAGTTTTACTCAAATGAAACGGTCAAATGCTCATGAAGTGACTCTCAGAGCAGTTTTGGAGGTGTTGTTCATGTATTTATGTCCTCATTTAGTCAGACGGAAGACATTAATATCACTGCGTCATGCGCGTTTCAGTACAAGTGGTAAACAAAACCGCGCGTCTGCGCCATTCATTAGCACAGAGACACGCAAAATTCATATTTAAATAGTCTTTTTGCGGCTTAATATTTACAAATACTAGAGGGAGTGGGAGTGTGCTCGCGCACGTTTGTGTGTGTGTGTGTGTGTGTGTGTGTGGGGGGCGGGCCGCCCCCCTAATATAATGGCAGGGGAAACACTGATTTAACTAAAATAAGGGAACGAATTAAGTCATAGGAACGAATGGCCACAAAATCTTTCATTTCCCTCCGCATGTTTACCACAGTAAGATGCGAAAACAGTAAGAGGATTTGGGAAAACAAACTATAAATATTATTAAATTCCTGGAAACTCTAGACTAACCGGCAGAACAGAACATAAAGCCGCGTATTAAATGTACAGGTATCGAACAGCATGAATGCAAACGCATAGTCACTATGTAACATTTGCCTGCTAACCTATTGTTTCTCTTATAAACAAAGCTTTGTACCTCACTTGTGTCCTACTCGCATTAAAATGTTTCATGTGAGCAGCAGTGTTTTTCGTAGCACTGCCAATATAAGCGGGTCTCTGACCACGCGGCGCAGCCCCACGAGCCGCAGTTATGTTTGGGATCATTTTATTTTAAATGCCAATAATGTCAATTGCAAACAATGCGATTGTGTTTTAAAATACAACGAGCACCATGAAACCAATTAAAGAGGCTCGTTCAGTGGTCTCCGTGACGGGATATTAAACAGCCAACAAAGTAAAATGATCCGTACTACGGCGCGTTCTCTTCATTTTATCAAATGATCATAATCACATCTATTCATTTTACAGTCCTGCTACTAGCCTTTTATTTAGACTAAAACCCCCTTAATTCGGGTGAGAAAGCCTGCGTTTTGAGTGGCATTTGCACATCCTGTCATGCCGGTGAATATATGCCACTGCAATAGATGCATTTCGCAGTATTAAGGTTAATGATTAATTGATTGTTAATTTAAACGATAATCGATCATGGAAATGATCGAAAATTGACATCCCTAATTTAAAGCTTGTAATGTTGTGAATTATCTGGAGCTGGCTTAGTTTGGTTCAATCATCAAGACTTGAAGACTTCTGAAATCCCAATGGAAACAACGAATGGGAAAACAACTGGGAGTTCACTGATGTTCTCTATAGTGAACAATCACACGAGACAAAGCAAATCATGACAGCTGCTCAACTTTGCATCAGGTTCGGCCACATTTCTCATACCGTTCAGTTTAACACTAGCAATGTCAACAGAAAGCACAGCCTTTATTCCAAATGCAAATGATGCGTTTTCACATGCAAAAGCATATTAGTGTAGCACCGGCGACTTGTACAGCGGCATTGTCCTCCTGTGGTCCACTTTGCTTATTCAAAACAGCACATGAACGTCAGATAACAGACCTGTATTCAAACGACCTGCGAGGAAATGAGCATGACGGCATAAGCACAGCTCCTCACGTTAAACAGGAGTCACGAGAGGATGCGCCATCGCTCCTCTGACAGTAAAGAGAACTTACATTTCATGAAGTGAGTTGGATGTTGGTTCAGTTAGCGCTCTGATTCAGTGAGTTCTGACTGAGTCAAAACAACAACTCTTTCAGAAGAATTTCTAAAAGAACAGTGCAATAGAAATATGTGCTTTCATTAGTGGTTGACCGATATATTGCCAAGGCCGATATATCGGCCAATATTTGACATTTTTCAAATATCGGCATGGGCTGATAAGTTTTTCTGTTTGGCCGATGTGTTTGAGGTGGGACTTTTATTTTGACAGCGCTGAGAACGGCAGCACCTGCGCACAGCACTCTCATTCTCCCTCTTCATTGTTTGCGGTCACAGTTTATAAGCTAGGTTTAATACGCATAGAAGTCTGTCTAATAATAAAATAGAAAGTTAAACAAAGCAATTAAAAGGTACAAAAAAAAAAGTATTTTAATGATTGCTTTTAGCCTATATTATAAGTAATAGAAAGGCAAACATAATACTTTCTCGTTTACCATCAGCATTTAGCAAATACGCATTTATATCATCTAAACAGATCTTTGAATGTCTAATAAACATTTAATTTCACAAACCATGCTTAGTCGGATCCAGCTGTGAGATCTTATAAACTGTGCGTTTGTGTCCTGCATGATCGCGTGATCGTGACGGTCGGTCCGTGTGAATTGGAGGACAGGAGGAGAGTTCAGCTTTACTATAGATAACCCGATCTACAAAATTTAAACTCATGATTTGAAACTATGCTGCGCTTTATTCATTTGCCCACTGCCATGTTCATGTTATTTTCACTGTGTGCTATACGTAAAATGAGTGTTACCTTGACATTATTAAAAAAATAAAATAAAAATAATAATAATGATAATAATAATATTCCCAAGGCACACAAACTTCCCAGATACTTAGAGCCCTGTTGGTTACAGTGTTTACTTCCTTTTTATTTATATATATTTTTAAATATTCCTTTATTAGAGAAAACACCGTAATAGTATTACAGAATAAAGTACATGTATCTAAACTGTGTTTATTTTACACATTTATCATTTTCAAGTTATTTCAAATTTCTTAGGTATTAATTAGAATATATAAAAATGATACATATTGGCTTAATATCGACCATTCTGCTCTCGAAGATATCGATATCCGCATCGGCTGTCAAAAAAACCAATATCGGTCGACCACTAGCTTTCATGCCAGTATTTTTCACTACGCTGCCACGTTGCTACGTTTCTCACCACATTCAATTCAGACAGCAAACTCACATGAAAAGTGTTTTCTTTTGCCTTGACACTACAGATTCAGCAATGGCAGAACAGGAAACACTTTGCCCTTATTCATGGTTGGGTTCAAATTAATTTTGCATACCTTAATCTGAAAATAATACTTTAATTCCACACTTTTTAGGTTGCCTGGAAAAGATGTGTAAATTAAGGCCTGGAATGAAGTGCTGCAGCTACACCGCACACGACAGCCCTCAACAATAAGGCCGGCGATTGGCCCAGGTCTGTGTGAGTGAGTTTCAGGACAGCTATTGGGTAGGGCTGTGACGGTGGCAGATTTTACCACCGCGTTGGTAATGGACCAATATATATATAGGCCTATAATTTTGAAACACAAATAATAAATGAGGCTCAATCATCTATTAACAAACATGCATGTTTATTTTAGCACTTCCGTCAGTGAACCCGCAGCCTGCAAAACACTAAAATAAGTTAATCAGGTTGTGTGCGTTCGCTCGAACTGATTTGCTGAAATCAAAACAGGGACGATAATAGGTGAGCACCAGCCAATGAGATTGTCGTTTACGCATTAGTTCCGACCCACTACCGGAAAACCCGGCATTTCTTAAAAACTGAAGAATTCCAAAGGAACTCTGTTATTTTGACAGGAAAATAAAACAAAGAATATCGCTTACATGTATCACATCAATTCTGCATGTTATGTAAGACTCTCTCGCTCTCTCTCTCTCTCTCTCTCTCTCACTTTGCGCATGTGAGAGAACGCGTCAGCAAGTCATGTGCCTTCACACTAGTTTACGTTATGCCAAATACACTAACACAGGTACGCTGCGCATCCATTGAGATTAAATGATAAATAGCACAGATCGCTTGACGGAGAGTGAAACTCTGAAGCGCTCAGTCAGAGTGTTTGGCGAGTGAAAATATATCTGTGCTAAACTTATACTCAGCCTCCAACTCACACACTGGCGAGTAAAATCTGAGAATTTATTAGCCATTGGCTAATATTAGACATCATTTAGTCGCCCAGAGTGAAGATTTAGTCGCATATGCGAGTGATTTACTCGCAATGTAGAGGGTTGAAATACTACAGAACTCATTATAATCCGTGATGCTACACTGGATGCGGTGTGACACAACAAATCCCCGACAGTAAACTGCCTCGTTCTATTTATGAGGTACTGACACAGTGTTCAAATGTCCTGTGTAGAGACTCAACCCGTTGCGACGCGGCGGTGTCGTTTCCGGTGTAGCCACGGTTCACTGTTCCGCCGCCAAGCAAGCGGCTCTTTAACTCCTCGTCTGCACGCGCTCTCTTTGAAATGGGAATCGTTGCCACATTTCTTGTTAACATCTTTCATTTATCGCTGTCTCATTTGTATTTGGCCAGTTTGGAGAAAGCCTCACCAAACCTGACCAGCCGGGCGTTTGCGATCACGGGAACTTGAAGACACTTGTACAAACGCAGATGGGTGACATGAATGGAGATGGCTTCAGATCGGCGATGTAGTATTTGGTTTCCCAACAAGGTCCATTGCCCAACACAAAATTAATTTGCTGAATACAGAATAAACTGTATTTTCCTGCTCAAACCTGCCAATATAAAGGAAACACTGTGTATGGCATTTGAGGTAGTTTGTGAATTAGGCTTCCATAGACTTATAGTCTAAATAAAATTCATATTATGCTTGTTATAGATTGTGTGACGTCATGTGCACTATTGCTGGTGGCAGTAGACAACCGCGGGACCGTCACAGCCCTACTATTGGGCCACTGCTGGACTGTGCTGATCACCTTGTACACGGATCATTGTGTACTGCAAAAGTAAACACCTGGTTTTGTGCAATGTATTGAACACCGTTGCTATGAATAGCTAGCTGACAGATGAGGCTGCAGTCTATGAAATGGCCAAAACCACTTATGATTAGTGTCAGAATGGGTGGAAAATCACCGTGGTATGCCACTGCATCCAGTGAAATTACAACTGCTTTCATGGAATTACACAGGTGTATAATCTGTTTGATCAATATATTCACACGACTTTCCCAAACAGCCGGATTACTGGATAAGGAAAATATAAATTTATAGAGATTTTAATTTTATATCATAAAGAGTAATCAAGTAGAAGCTATGCTGCACGTCTGATGCAGACGTAGAAGCCTCTAACATCACCAGTCTGTAAACAACACAAGTCATGTGCCATTTCAGGAGTCAGTAAAGCATCTGTCCTGTGCTCAACCAGAATTACACAACGAGATCAACAGGTGTGCATGATAACACACGCACACGTCTGTAATCATTTTAGAAAACATTTTTGTTAAACTACATTAGGTTACATGCCATTTTAAAGGAGCAGCTCATCAAAAAAAGAATGCAGCTCACCCTTACATCATTCATAATCCATTTTATTGTCTTCTTGTCAAAAACGGACTCAAAACTTATGTATCATTAATCTACATTTAAACTGCATTGTACTAAGTGACACTGGATTTTTGAGTTTCTCTCACTGTTTAACTCACATAATCTTTGAGTTTATTTAGTGAAAGTCTACCTTTTAATACGATACAGTTGGTAGACATGCTTTTTGATTATTAACATTTAATTTAACCATTAAAACAGAATCCAGAAAATTAAAAACGGGAAAAATCCAATCTAGAAAAAAATGAAACCGCAAAAAACTTAATTTTGGGGGGAAAATAAATAAATGATTTCACAGGGCCCTAACTGAGGGAACAGAGCATGGTACATTGCCAAAGCCGAAATGTTGGTATTGGAGCAACCCTAAATCATGTGATTCTTCAAACAACAGTACAAAACAACAACAAAATGTACTTCAGATAATAAGGTAGCCTATATAGAATTCTTTATGGAGCAGATAAAATGCTTATAATTTATCATTTTGACTCATCCTTTTTCTTAAGGCTGAAATTTTTTTTTATTTTTTATTTTTTTTTAATTTGCACATGTAGTACGTTAATATGCTGCAAGTCACCCAACCAATATTTTTTGTTTGTTTAAAACCTAGCCATCATTTTTAATTTTATTATTTTAATGCTTATGCAAACAAAAATTGCATAGTACTGCTAATTTTTTTTTCTCCCCCGGTACAAAACTTGGTGAAATGATTGCAGTGTGTGTAACTGTACTTTCTGAACACATCCAGCAGATTTTAATAATACCGTGATCATTCTGGTTACCATAATCATGATATTAAATTTTCATACCATTTCATCTCTACATATAACAAACATAAAAATATACAATTACTCCAAAAAGAACTTCACATGAGCTTGTGTTTCAGGTCTCCTGTATTCGCATGTGTATGAAAGGAAGTCAGTGGACTAAGAAGCCCCATAATCCTGTTAGACGATGCCATCGTCGATGTTGAGCCTGCATCGTGATCCCCGTCACCGCAACCTGCCCGCAAAAACATCTTAATCATAACTCTGTCGCCCAGTGCAAACAATATAAATTGCGGGCATCAGGGAGGCACTATTAGTATGCGGGGCATTGAAATCGCTTTTGTATGCGGTCTCGCGTTTTACTTTCACGATCACATGTACTCTGTGAATACTATGGACCGTAGTCAGCACTCGGCAGTACTTACTGCACATTTTACAAGATTAGATGTTTGTCAGTGGTGCTCAGGATCTGCAAATAATTCGCCATCGTCCTATCAGTCATCTCTCCTTACTCTGTTTATGTGGTAATGGAAATTTTATGTACTGTAATGCAACAGGCTACCGCTAGCAAGCTGCTAACCGTGTCCCTTCAGTGACTCCGCGTTGCCAATTTGGTAGACACTGCCCAACCGTATCCTGAACACCCTAATCAGGTGGCCCAGGTTGTTTTTGATTGGTTTTGGAGCTCAAATCTGCAGGAGCAGTGCTGGTTACCCCTGCTTTAGATGAACGCGAGCTGGCTGCTTTAATTTTGCTCCCATCAGAAGGCAAAGATTATGACCTTGTCATTCACAAAGATTACGCAACGCAACTACAAAAATATGCCATGAGAGTCACCGTTACAGTACACGACAGCATGCAGTGGCACAAACTTTAAGCATAATCAAAGATCAAATATGTTGAAAGGGCATGTCAGCTGTGGAGACAGCTGGATAAAACAGACACGAGTCAAATCAGCACTATCACTGACCAAACCCATAATCCTAAAAGCCTCCATCTACAGATGGGAACAATTTAATCCTATTCAGAGCTGCGGCTGAAAACATGAAGTGGGATAAAATGAGATGAGAAAAACGCATTACAACAAAAGCAACAAATATTCACAGGCTTCCCATACTTTCCGCATCTTCACAAGTTTTGTAATGATGCCAATTTGAACATTTTAAAGCTAACACAGAAGTATCAACGAGTATCAATGAGTATGAAAAGCACACTTGAGCTGATTCAGATTACTTCTGACGCTAAGGGCAGAAAAGATACTTTGCGCAAGTATTCGAGTGCAGAAACAAGCACACGACCAATGAACTGCCAACGAACCGCATCGGCCTTGCAATAACAAGCCAATAGCTACATTTAAAAGCTACTGACATTCAGGTAAGACGCTCAGCAAGATTCGTTTCAGACTGCCGTTTCATCACGACAGTAGCTGACCCGAAAGAGAAAATTACCATAAAAAAAGACATTTAAGCCAAACCCCTCTGGAAGCCCCTTGAGGCAGTGCTGAGAATGCAGCATGCAACTACACTGGGTTATGAGCTGCACACATTACAGAACGCAGCAATGCGTGAAACTGAGCTTGCATAGCATGCATTCAAGAGTATGTTTTGAGCCTTTAAGCAGCTCATGCACTTTATATTCTTCTCTTTGTTTCTGCTAAACATGGGCGTAAGGCAGCAAGCAGGATTCTTCTCTGCAGTTCCTGCACAGTGTCACAGAAACTTCACGCCAGATATGACATACTTCCTGTGGACCAGCGATATGAATCAAGATCACAGAGAGAATTTTACATGGTTTGGGAATTATGAATAAAAAGGTTTTCTGAGAGTTTTGTTTGCTGTCTTTCATGAGGTCGGTGTCCTGTGAATGTGTGCAGGGCTTTATATTTAATTCTGATGCTGACGTTTTGTTACATAAGACTACATGCAACAAAGCGCAGCCCACCTTACAGCAGCATCATGTGCATCCCCCCGACATTTTTCGGGGGGTTTGCACAATTGATGCAAACTGTAAAATATGTTAAACAGAGCTGAGAGTACTGAACTCTTATTGCTAGCCACAATATTTCATAAACACTTAAGGGAAGAGTCACGGGTCAAATTTGGTGAATGATGGGCGAATGAAAGGGACAAAAGATATTTTAGACATATAACTGATATTCAAAGAGCACATGCAACATTCTGGGGTGCGTTTCCCATACAACGATGTAACTCGCTGCTGATGTAACTAGCATAGTACGATGCATTGTTAAATAAACCAAATAGCTAGTCACGACTGTTTCACAAAACAATACGGCCGCAAATTTGTCTTTCAACGTTGAACGTTGATTAATGATGCTTATTACTCTACCACCTGTAATACCACACAGGTGGTAGAGTAATAAGTTCTTTTTATTTATCCATTTAAGATTGAATTAATGCCTTTTTTTGCTATAAATTGATTGTTAATTATTTTTTCCCCCTCTGTTATTCTGCTTTTATTCCAGATTCAATCATTGGCTCTTTCGTACGTGAATAACTGACATGAAAATTCTGTGCATAAAATGCGCAAAAAAAACAAACAAAAAAAGGCAGACATGCTAAATGAACACGCAAATTCACTTTCTGACAGTAGGTGGCACTTACAGAAAAGCACAAATACAGCGAATTTCCTTTCTTCCCAACTTTCTGTTTCCAACCCGCTTGTCACAGAAGAAAGTCGAAGAGTAAAGAGTAAAAATTTATATTTAAAAAAAAAAAAAGTCTCATGGACTACAGGTTAATGCTCGTCTCGTTCTGAACAGACACAACAACAGCTGTTGATTCGAATTATGTTTATCGGACCGAATATTCACTTTGGTTTGAACAAGCATTAATTTTACAACTGATTCAATCAGAAAACTCATGAGTCTCTTGACAGACTCATTAAAAAGCAGCAGCTGATAGGAGAAAACATTCGTTGTAAAAGATTATGCTGTCCAAGACGTTTTTTTGGGTTGTTGTTGTTTTTTTTTGTGCAACAACCAGCAAAGAAAAGGCATCAGAAACGTTTTGTCTATATATTGTCTTTATAATACAGGCAGATTTAGTGGTGTGAAAGATATTGATGTCAGATTAATACACGAAGTTAAAGAAATATTTCCATAACAGCTTCGTTTCCATGACTGTGGGAATACTTTTATATTGTGTGTTCAGAATTAAGACTGATTCATTTATATGAGGATCCTGAATACAGGCCGGTTGGAGGAAAACTGCAGGACGGTGACCCTCCAAGACCCGAGTCTGTGATTTATATAAACAATATCTGAGAGGGAGAGCATAAATGTTTCAGAAGTGATTTTTGAGCGTAGGCTGTATAATAACAGATGCTATTTGAGTGCATATGTCATGTTTTTAGCAGTATGTGAGGGCATGCATGAAGGGGTGAGTGTGTGTGAGGCAGGGCTGTGTCTTCATCAGTCGCCATCTTGTTGGCTGCAGCAGCTGTAGGCCGTGAACACACACACACACACACATTCAGTACATGAACACACTGCTGACACACACACACCAGCCCGCGTACATGTTTCAGCACAACAGAAGAGCCGAAGACAGCAGAAGCGCTTTAAACACACAATCACACCAGTATGAGTGTATTCTGTGATGAAACACACTGGAGCTGCTCTTCCTCATTCACATTTCCACCAAGAACGCAACCGTAAATCACTCATACACACACACACG
>NW_015554079.1:62668-66738 GCF_001515605.1 Sinocyclocheilus anshuiensis | reverse complement strand
TCTCTCTCTCTCTCTCTCTCTCTCTCTCTCACACACACACACACACACACACACACACACACGCGCGCGCGCGCGCGCGTTAAAGAGATCGAGAAAACCCCATTAACCGGCGTTTAAGGTCGTTAAGAGCACAGGCTCACAGTTCAAACCGATCAAAGGCACACGAACAGAAACACTTCAATCTCACACACACACACACACACACATAACCGATCGAATCACACCCGCCACCGAAATAACACCCGAGTCCAGCGCTTCTTCGACGCTTTACTGGGAGACAGGTGATATTTAAATGCTCAAACTGTGCGACTCCATGATGAAGTGAAGTGGGGGAGGTATCTTAGTTTGGCTTTATCCTCCATCGTCATCATCATCATCATCATCATCATGAGCAGTCAGATATGCACCAATGCAGCCTCAAAACACGGCACACCAGCATTTATATTCATCAACAAGGCCAAACGTTACTCGGTGTCCAAATTAGACCGTTTTAGCAGCTTCATGCCAAAAACGCGGCTCTCCTTATAGCCAGTTTTTAGCGATAGCAGAAATCACCTGACAGCATTTAGCATCGATCATCGTGAATATTAAAACAGGAGCGCTGCTAGTCAGCTAACAGCACATCTCTGCCACATGACCGTGATTTGAGGAAGTTATCACATACTAAACCACTTATGTGGCCTAGGAATGATTCAATTTTGATATCTGCTGCACGTAATGTAAAAACGATCATAATAAGTGCACAATTAAGTTATATGTGCTTGTGCGGAGTCCAGCAGAGGCCCCCACCCCACCGGACCCCAGAACAGCCCAATGAAGCCAGCATTACAGAGAAAGCAGCAGATAAACACTGACCTGTGTTCTGTCGGGACAGTTCGTTGTGTATCTATCATTTACTGTAAACCGCGAGGAGAGATCCACAGCTGCCCGACCTGCGGACAGTCCGTCAGTCAGTCAGCGGAGAGCGGCACTCCCCGAACCCGCAGCCGCGACAGCTGCAACCGCGCTGATTCTGGCCCAAATGACGCGAGCTTCACGCAGATGCCTCGTGGTAAAAGTGGTCAACACCACGGTCTCGGTCCGAAGTAGCCTTTCTGGTAGGTCCCACACTCGTCGTTCTCCAGCGCTCGCTCTGTCAGGCGCTAGCTCCGGCCATCAGACAGCAGAGATGGGCGCGGTGACCCTGCTCTCCGGGCTGGGAAACCCCACGCTGCGCCTGCGTCACCACGCAACGGAATCGATCGTTTCGGCGCCAAATCTGGTTTCGCTAGGTTTTAGGACTCACCGTCTATGGTTAGAATAAACAGTATTGCTTTTGTAGATTTATTCGTGAAAATGTAATGGACAATTTGTAATATGAATCATAGTGTTTACATACATGTTATGGTGATGAGTGCGATCCGCCGTAAAACAATAATAATAACAACAAGAAGACGACATGTGGTGTAGTCTGAAGTGTTCTCTAGTGATGGCCGCTTTGTTTCGAAGCAAGCTTCGAACATTTTGTCAATCAAACTGCCACAGTCACGTGATTTCAGTAAACGAGGCTTCATTACGTCATAACTGTTTCGAAATTTCACTGGTTTGCCGTTTTGGGGGTGATCTCTGTAAACCCGTGAATCATGCGAATCAACCCCCCCCAGAGGCGAAACATTGATCGTCTCTGATCTCGGATCAGTTTCATCAATTTGTAGACATTTTTAACGAGACATTTGTGTTATTAAAAGAATGAGAAGTAGCAGGTAATAGGCCTAGTCTCTTATGGCCTCTATATAGAAGCTGTGCATAAAACAAACAAAGCAAGCCTGCAATATAAAATATTTTAAAGGGGTCATATGATGCTGCTAAAAAGAACATTATTTTGTGTATTTGGTGTAATGAAATGTGTTTATGCGGTTTAAAGTTAAAAACACACATTATTTTCCACATACTGTACATTATTGTTTCTCCTCTATGCCCCACCTTTCTGAAACATCGATTTTTACAAAGCTCATCGGTCTGAAAAGCGATGTTCTGGAACAGTGTTGTAAATACAACTTAACGACTGATTTGTAGTCGTGTCCTCTTTTGGAAGACCAAACAAAGTAGTTTCGCTTTCACAACAAAACACAGCATCACACACGGCGGCCTACAGTGAGCGGAGGCCGGGGGCTAGAGTGAGGAATGGCCGGAGGGCTAGAGTGAGCAGAGGCGGCGGGCTTGAGAACGGCGCAGCCGGCGGATTCGATGAAGGAGCGTCCAGCAACCACATGTGACGACCCCGGTCTGGACTCTGCTTCGTCCACGGTGAAAGCCGATCCGGCGATCCACAGCACGAAGTTGATGTATTTCCTCAGCAACCAGCACGGATCAGCTCCAGGCATGAGGAAGCAGATATCGTCCTCTTTTGGAAGACCAAACAAAGTAGTTTCGCTTTCACACAGAAACACACAGAGTCTCCACAACATGGCAGCGGCAACAACAATACTACAGCGAGAATAAAAGTTATGCCTTCTTTCTTTGCGTGAACATTTGGGCGACATTATGCAAATCTTCCCACATCGTGATGTAGACATGTGGGGGCGTGTTAGAACGAGGCGTTTTAGGTAGGCATGATTGACGCTTAACTTTTATAAAGAATATCTCTTTGGATTTGAGACTTTAGTCTTTGCAACTTTACAGATCTTCTTTATGCACCAAGAGTTTGTAACACTCCAAAGAGAAAGGAAAAATTCATATGACCCCTTTAAAAACCACATATCATACAGACACTTCATATTTAATGGTATTTTATTATTTTTATTGCATTTAATGTAGTTCAATAAAACATTTGAAATGGGCTTTAAAAGCTTTTTATGCACGTTTTAGCCTGAGTTTTTGTTGCATTTACACAGTTTTGACCAGCAGGCATCACCAGCGTGTGGTGCTTCGAGCGCTTCAAAACAGTGAATTATTTTGCGAAGCAATTGGTGAAGTGGGGTATGAGTGGCTCAGTACGCTTTCAACTCGTTTTTTTAGTCTCGAGCAAGACTGTACGACATTCACATTACATGGTTTGACTGATTTTTACGTAGAAAGGGCGACAGCGCACCGCATTAAAATAAATGATCATTCATGTTTGTCTCGATCAAGACTGTACGACATTCACATTACATGGTTTGACTGATTTTTACGTAGAAAGGGCGGCAGCGGACCGCATTAAAAGAAATGATCATTCATGTTTTCATAACTGCTGGTCCCTACGCAGCTTGCGTATTTTGCGTATAGGGAAGATCGGCTCTGCTTACAGTGATGGAGAAATGAGCTGTGTGTCATCTGACAGTTTTAGATCAATGCAGTCAGTTTTTCTCCACCGGAGCCACTCCCATCAGTTTTGTGTTCTGCACGCAACTCAAATGCTCCGTTCTCCACCCAAGTATGCTGTCGTTTAATGAAGATTTGACGATATACACATATACACACATATTGTCTGTATATGTGGTTTCTTCCCATAACACACGATGTACTTGCTACATCGTTAGAAGAATGGCGGGACAAGACCACAGGAACCAGTTGAGTCCTCCGCACAAACTGACTCTGCTGCAGCCTGGAATTGAACTGCTGGTTTCGTCTGGCCAGAGGAGAACTGCACCACTCTTTGATTTTACTTTGGTCACTCTCGCTATGGTTACTGGTAAGGAATACAGGCTTGACTCCCATTGCACGTTCATATAGACAGTATTCGAGATGTTACTGTTAGCTGCTGTGTGAATGGGACATTTCAAAACTCACACCTGTAGAGAAAATGCGGTTGTCAATCCCAAAAACTGACAGTGTGAACGTAGCCCTAATTAAGAGCACTTAATTAAAACTGAAAAACTATGGAAAGACCCAGAGAGACCGGTTCCTCAATTTAAAGGGATAGTTCACCCAAAAATTAAAATTCTGTCATCAATTACTCACCCTCATGTAAACTCATGTACTCATACTACCACGATCAAGGCACATAAATCTAGCAAGGACATTGTTAAAATGGTCCACGTGACATCAGGGGTTCAACCGTAATTATACGAAGCTATGAGAATACTTTTTGTGCGCAAAGAAAACAAAAA
>NW_015554079.1:43949-61023 GCF_001515605.1 Sinocyclocheilus anshuiensis | reverse complement strand
ATGTACTTGCTACATCGTTAGAAGAATGGCATCTACGCTAATATTAGTCTGTTTCTCTCTTATTCCGAGGTCACTGTAGCCACCAGATCCAGTCTGTATCCAGATCAGATGGTCACTGCAGTCACCCGGATCCAGTCCCTATACAGCCCAGATGGTGGATCAGCACCTAGAGAGGACTTCTACAGCCCTGAAAGACAGCGGAGACCAGGACAACTAGATGAGCCCCAGAGACCGATCCCCAGTGAAGACCTTGTCTCCTAGACGGCCACCGGGACAAGACCACAGGAACCAGTTGAGTCCTCCGCACAAACTGACTCTGCTGCAGCCTGGAATTGAACTGCTGGTTTCGTCTGGCCAGAGGAGAACTGCACCACTCTTTGATTTTACTTTGGTCACTCTCGCTATGGTTACTGGTAAGGAATACAGGCTTGACTCCCATTGCACGTTCATATAGACAGTATTCGAGATGTTACTGTTAGCTGCTGTGTGAATGGGACATTTCAAAACTCACACCTGTAGAGAAAATGCGGTTGTCAATCCCAAAAACTGACAGTGTGAACGTAGCCCTAATTAAGAGCACTTAATTAAAACTGAAAAACTATGGAAAGACCCAGAGAGACCGGTTCCTCAATTTAAAGGGATAGTTCACCCAAAAATTAAAATTCTGTCATCAATTACTCACCCTCATGTAAACTCATGTACTCATACTACCACGATCAAGGCACATAAATCTAGCAAGGACATTGTTAAAATGGTCCACGTGACATCAGGGGTTCAACCGTAATTATACGAAGCTATGAGAATACTTTTTGTGCGCAAAGAAAACAAAAAAATGACTTCATTCAAAAATGCGTCGTGATACTCTCCAAAATGGTGCCAGGGTGACACGGAGGTAACAAATTGTTGAATAAATTGTTGAATACATTTTTGTTTTCTTTGCGCACAAAAAGTATTCTCATAGCTTCGTAAAATTACGGTTGAACCAGTGATGTCACATGGACTATTTTACAGATGTCCTTGCTACGTTTCTGTGCCTTGATCGTGTTAGTACCCTTGCTGTCTATAGCAGGGGTGCCCAACTCTGGTCCTCCTGGAGATACATTGCAAATTGTGCAACAAAAGCCAAACTAACAGCCTCCTAGTTTAGGGCTACCAGATGTCCTAGTTTTCCGGGGACAGTTCAAATTTTTTAGTGTCTTGTCCCCGGCTGGATTGTTGTCATAAACATGTAATAACTGGGAGTGATGAACTTTATTTTCATATAAAAGCAACTGATTTTGAGTTACATTCAATTTATTAGGAACAAATTACTTAAGTCTGTGGTCAATCTTTGGTCTAGTAAGAGTCTGATCCCCTAAGAGTCAGAACTGTCCATATTGTCTGCACTTACTAAACTCCTCCACCGAGTACTCCCATCTACTTCCAAAGTAAGGCAAGATTCATCTCAAAAGAGCTACAGACCTTACATAGCCCCGCCCCTTTTCAGCGCTGCGTTCGTTGTCTTTTGTCTTCCGGTTTGTATTTCCACAGAATGAAGGTAAGGTCGTACAAATTCATGAATGAACCGCTCATTTTAAAATCTCCCCGGTCTACTGACATTGTAATGACATCTGCTTCGAACATTACAATGGACATGGCAATTTTCGTTATCTCTACAATAAGTAAATCCACTTCACCAGCTAATTACTCTTCAACAGCGATGCTACATAGCTACCGCAAAAATGGAAGTTCAAAGACACAGTTCATGCGAGTTCATTGAGATCGCCTTCCAGCGGCGAAACATTGAACCAGCGTCTATAGTTTTTACCTGATCTCGGATCAGTTTCATCAATTTGTAGACATTTTTAACAAGACATTTGTTTAAATAAAAGGATAAGTAGTTAATAGTCTTTTTCTGGCCTATATATACAAGCTCTCCATAAAACAAGTGCTGCAAATTCATATAAAATACTTTAATTTAATGGTATTTCATCATTTTTATGGCATTTAATGTATTATACTTTCAATAAAAAAAGCAGTTTTTATACATTTTAGCCTGAGATTTTGTTGCATTTACACACTTTTGACCAGCAGGCGTCAACAGTGGTGTTTTGAGCGCTTCGAACCAGTGAATCATTCTGTGAAGCAATTGGTTCAATTGATTCGAAGCTTTGAAAAAGTTCATTTCTCCCATCACTACTGCAAGCTATACTTCACAAAAACTTTATTTTTTCACAACGCAGAAATTCCAAGTGTGCCAAACACATCCTGAAAAGTGAAGCCAAAACATTTCAATTGCCCCCTGGTGGCTGGCTGCTATAAATGTCATAAGCCCTGCCCTCTTTTATATTTCAAACAAATGATACTTAAAATAAAATATATTTTTTTTCTTTTTAGTTCTTATCATGCTAATGTATGTTTGTTTTTCTAATAGGTTTTAGTTAATTTTTTGATGCTATAATGTTATGATTGATAGCTGTGATTGACAGTTTCTCTGAGTGAAGT
The DNA here is from genome assembly GCF_001515605.1 of Sinocyclocheilus anshuiensis. Lineage (NCBI taxonomy): Eukaryota > Metazoa > Chordata > Actinopteri > Cypriniformes > Cyprinidae > Sinocyclocheilus > Sinocyclocheilus anshuiensis. The sequence goes on along the minus strand of NW_015554079.1, from coordinate 58,539 downwards.
AGATACGGAGGTACCCTCTTTAACTTTAAATTAAACTTTTAATTGTCAACAGCTATGTTTCCATCACCCCGTTTTTATGCACCATTTGAAGTATTGCATTAGAAACAAGTGATGGAAACGGCAAATTTTGAAAATAAAATGCCTTATTTTGCAAAAAAGTTTTTACATTTACTTGAGGTGGTTTTTGGCCTACAAAAAAAAAAAAAGAGTTAAAGGGGTCATATGATGCCTTTTTAAAGATCATTATTTGGTGTATTTGGTGTAACAGAATATGTTGACATGCTTTAATGTTCAAAAAACATATTATTTTTCAAATACTGTACATTATTGTAGGTCCTCTATGCCCCGCCGAAACGGTCGTCCATAAAATGCATTGCTGTTCTGTTGTAAGTGATCTTAAAGATTCCTAAATGCATCTACTTTCGGAAGGCCAAATAAAGTGCTTTTGCTTTCGCCTAGAAACACACAGCGTCTCCCTGACATGGCTGCTTCAACACTAACTGCGGTTACTGAAACCACGCCTTCTTTCTTTGCATGAACATTTGGGCCGCATTATGCTAATATTCCCACATAGTGAGGTAGATATGTGGGGGCGTGTTAGAACGAGCCATTTTAGGGGGGTGTGGCAGAGTCTTAACTGATAAAGAATATCTCTTTGGTTTTGAGACTTTAGTCTTTGCAACTTCAGGGATCTTATCTATTCACGAACAGCTTGTAACACTCCAAAGAGAAAGGAAAACTTGAAATCGCATCATATGACCCCTTTAATGCGAATAATGCTAAACGGAAACGGATTTGTATTAAATGTAGCAAACATTAAACCCACGTGACTAATCGACCGAGTGTCTTTCCGTTTTTTGTTTTTTTTTTTACTGTTGGTTGCTAGGTTATACCACCGTCATCCGCACAAACAACTTGATGGCAATGCACCTAATTCGCTTTTTTTTTTTTGCGTTGCTTCACACCAACAAAATTAATTGTTCTGCAGTAAACTGTACTAACCAACCTAACAGACCTAGCAGACCTATAAGGGATCTGAGAGATCATTATGTTTTGGTTAAAATTGTTAAATTTGTTAATGAGCTACTTAAAAATGTAGTAGGTTTGGAGCAAGTGATGCAAGCAAACTCGTTTTTAATGCATACATGACCGACATTCCTAGTTTCCAGCACCTCAATCATTTATACTTCATTCATACTTACAAATTACTGCATTTAAAAAGACACATTTGGGCCCAACTGAGAATGGAGAACGGAGGATCAACAAAGAAGTGGTAAAGGAACAATGATGATCCTGGTCACAACATCTTCAAACCATCATGCAAGAATGATTATTAAACACTGCCTTGTTTGTCAGCAATGATTCACTTGATGGACACCAATCACAGAACCCTGGTTCTCATCTCCTGCTGCTCTCTCTGAAGGATCACAGAACTCCAGCTGTCCTCCTTTATTCACAGCATTACATTCACTGAATTGATAGGAATTCCTTTTGTGGAATTCACTTCTGCAAACCAGGTGTTGTCTGTTCATGGACTACAATGCATTCTTTATTTCTTAAAGGGTTAGTTCACCCAAAAATGAAAATTCTGTCATTAATTACTCACCCTCATGTCGTTCCAAACCTGTAAGACCTTAATTCATTTTTTGAACACAAATTAAGATATTTTTGATGGAATCTGAGAGCTGTCTGACCCTGCATAGACAGCAACGCAACTGAAATGTTCCCAAGTCCAGAAACGTAGCAAGTAAATCGCATCACCCTGGTGCCATTTTGGAGAGTATCAGCTGGACGTAAACAGCGTATGCTGTTCTGTGTCAGCTGCGATACGCTGTTTCCGTTCAGATCAAATCACAACAACGTAGGAACAGACCCGGCATGACGCAGTTGACACAGAACAGCATACGTTGTTTACAGGGTGATGTGGAGGAGACGAATTGTTGAATAAAGTCGTTTTTCTTTTCTTATGCACACAAAAAGTATTCTCGTAGCTTCGTATTATTGTGGATGAACCCCTGATGTCACATGGATTAGTTTACAGATCTCCTTGCTACGTTTCTGGACTTGGGAACATTTCAGTTGCGTTGCTGTCTATGGGAGGGTCAGACAGCTCTCAGATTCCAGCAGAAATATCTGAATTTGTGTTCCGAAGATGAACGAAGGTCTTACGGGTTTGAAACGACATGAGGGTGAGTAATTAATGACAGAATTTTCATTTTTGGGTGAACTATCCCTTTAAGACTGCTATTGCTAATAGTTAGTTCAGGTCATCAAATCTGATTGGCTCAGAAGCCAATTTCACCAGCATCAGCACTGGGACTGTTCATCCTTTGTTTCACTGAACTTGTCTCTGCGTGTTCTAGACAGGCATATTTTTCCACATACTACTGTTGTTGTGTCACAGAGTGTCGTTTTAAGAGTTTTTCAGGTGAGAATGTAACTGTTTAAACCTCAAGTTTTTGGTCTATTTATAAAGATAACGGCAATTAGAAAATTTGCTCCAGCGTTTTTAGAGTTATGAGGTCCAGGCAATCACCGGGCAGTCCGTGCTATTTCTGATTTCTCTTTCCCTCTCATAATACATTACTGAATAATACTCCAATACACCAATAGCTTCCCTGAAGCAGCACAAGCCATCATTGCTAGTTCTAAAGTGACGTTGGTAGATTTGCATTCATGGTGAAAGAACATATTTCCAGAAACAAGGATTTTTTAAAGATACTCCACAGTTGTTTCTTATTTATTTACATATTTGTGCTGTTTAACTGTTGTATGTAAGAAATATCACACATTTCCCATTTATTGCCTATTTGTTTAGCATTTTAAAAGTGATTGTTTTTAATAGCAGTTTGCTATTGTGGTAGACAATTCCCATGGGGCAGCTGTAATTTTTTATTTAAATATGTATAAATACATTTCAAACAAATATTTCTGGGCAGAAAGTTTAGTACAAGAGTGAAATTACTTTTCAAAATCTTTGTGTGTCATAGATTTACATATGATTTTTTAAGTGTGCTAAAAGAAATGACATTGAAATCATCCTCTGCTGCCTCAGCAAGACAAGGGGAATGACATGGGTCTCTCAGCATGTTAGTTGCATCATACACTTTGTCTCATAAGCAGCTAACACGGCACTTGTTTTCGTTTACTACATGTACTCTCAACAACACTCACTGAGCCCAAATCCCCCCTGGCTTGAGTCTAGCAAGGCTACATGCGAGGCCTGTCACAAAAAAAAATAAAGGGAACAAATGAAAAGGCAAGTAGACAAGGGACCACCAAAACATCTGTGGGAGGGGTTAAAGGAGGCAGTCTCAAGCCCACAGCTAATTATCACCAGCAGCTTGACTGAGATCTTACTCCATGGGGAGTCAGAGGCACACTGGGTAGCGCTGTTACTTAGAGACTAGGAACACAATATACCCTGATCAATTACCCACCGGGTCTATTGGGCCCTCACATCCCTAACTCAGACTCTACCAAGGAGACAGAGGCCTCAACAGATCCCTCTTTTCTAGGAGCTCTCCCACAAGTACTACCAACCAATACAGGTCAGGGTGGGGCAACTTACCCAGGAGGTACAGAGATTGGTACAGAGATTGAAAATGGGAAAAAGCCCATGCTCAGTATATGTCTATTTTATTAATTCAGTTGATTAAAAAACAACAGATATTGTTTTTGACAAGGACAGATAGAACCTATATTGCCAACAGGGTATGTAAGTTATGTAAGTATAAGTCAAATCACACATCAACATACTGGATGTTGTAGACTGTGTTTTGCATGCTCTTCTGTTTTGCATGCTCTTCTGTGTGCAGTGAGGCTTAGGTGTTCTGAAATGATCAAGATTTTACAAGGACAAGCTGAATGTGGAGTCAGCTCACCATCTTTGTTGAATTAATAACCTGCATCAAATTAGAATAGCCAACTATTCATGTTCGGTCCATAGGCTTTGAACCAGCACAATGCTTTACAGAATGTGCTCTAGAGTGTAACAAGAAAAAGACTGACCCGATGCAGGAAGGGCCATGCAACTTTCTTAATGTCTACTACATGGTAAATTAACTAACTGTTCTGACTTAGAATCAGGTGCTGCAGGTGCAAAATTGCTCACGGTGGATGTCAGTCCTTTTGAGAATTTGTTGTCCTGGATACGTTCTCTACCGCATGTGTTTTGCAGCTACATAAAACATCCCGTGAGAGCTGTTGGCAAAGCTGCCGCACTATTAACTGCATTACACAGGTGCTACACTTTGACCAGCCAGTTCAGTTATTACAATCACCCTGACAAAGATATAAACTCATCATTTTTTTTTTGTTTTTTTTTTTGATTAAAGTACACAATCATTTTGACTCACTGAATCATTTTTAAAGTTGTGCTTGCTGATGAAACTGTATTTCTATAAAGTGGAGAATTACTGCTACAGTTCCTGAGATCATTCTAGTGTTGCATTGCAGGGTCACTTTAATGTGTTGATTTCTTAAAAACTGGATTCCAGTGATGGATCTCCAATGTTATTTGTCCATTAATACAACATTGTGGGTTCATAGTAGTAAAGACAATTAATTGTAAGTTTAGTACTATTTTTATTAATATCCAAATATATCATCATTTAATAATCCATGTCACACAGAACATTTAGAATAAGATATCATGTCTCATGTCTTAGATATTTAATCTATTCCAACATAGAGAGTCACAGCAAGTTACTTACATTTTCTAATACACGATTTTCCATATGGATGTCTTTTAGTAGTAGTATCATTTGGCATTTAAGAATGATCAGGATTAGTACTTTAAAATAAAATGAAATACTGTATAATGTGATGCATTTCATAAAAGGGAATGGCATTATATGCAGCTAATCTTTTAATAACCTTGTTTTTTATAGCAGGGTTAGGGATGCAGTAATCTGATTTAGAGTAATCTGCTCAAATCTGGCATAAATGCTGACCGTATGCCTCTATCCAAATGGACTGCTCCTATTGGCTGAGCCACATCATTACTGTTATGAGCTGTGAAATTGGAACATGTCATACTGACATTCAGTATTAGATCAGTCAGTCTCAAGGCGATATTCCATCTATGTTCCAGAGACCAAGTCTGATATGTCTATGGTACAGGTTTAAGACTTAAATGATAGCAGTTTAACTATTTGTCGGAGCATAGCAACATTTTACCCTGCACTTACAGTATGTCCCATCTTTTTTATGATTTAAGAAAAGAGGAGGCAAAACAAAATACAAACTCTGTAGTGTATTTTGTGTAGCAAAAGTGTGTAAGTGTAGCAAGTAACAAATTAAGAACTGTGCTATTTCGATCACACAGAACTTGTTTTTGCACTTAAAAACACAATACACGATAATAGATACTAGCAGTGCTCTAGTTACTATAGTACACAATAGTAACCACAGAGCCGCACTGCTGATAAGTAGAAAAGAAGGCAGGGTCTCAAGCGTGAGATGTGCCGCAATGGTCAGTCGTTCGTCTAGCTCATGTTTACATAGAAAAACAATTAAAAGCAGAGATGCTTACTGTAAACAGTTCCAACAGAGCCCAAAGCAGACTTCTTACATCAGCATGTTCGATCAGTCTACATGCCCATACGGGTAATCATGTTCTTTGTTCACACATAGCGTAATAATTTACCTGAGCATGACTGGTAATTAACTGGTTATGTTACAACCACCGGAAAATTGCCAGAATTGATTTATCAGTATTTTTGGTATTTTCTTTCTCTTAATGGTAATTTACCAGTAATTTACCAGTAATGACTGTATGTGTGAAAGGGGCTAATATGTCATATTCTATGACTCTTTGGCTTTTCCCTTAACATGCTGACATTGTCTTCCATTAGTGTCAAAACTACTTTTATTTGGACATTGTCCATCCTCTTTGGATTATTATGGCATGTCCTGTATGTTATGTTGCACAGAACCTTCCATTCTAGGTAGCATGCTGGGCAGCAGCTGTTCTCCATTGTTTCTGATCTTTGGAGTTGTCAGCGTTGTCCCATGTGGTGTTGATCAAGTCTTGCATGAACGTTGTCCTGTGCTCAAGCTATCCTTAGGTTAGATTTAGGGAGATTCCGTTTTTTTTAGGTGTGTTTGATTAGGGATGGAACTAACTCAGTAGAACAGTAGCCCTTCAGGACCAGAGTTGCCCATCCCTGATTTAGGAAGTCCTGGTTGAGAGGTTGTAGTTGCTAGTCTAGAACTGGTAAACAGTACAAGGCCTGACCTGCATCATAGATGAACTAAATCATAAGAGAGAGGGATTATTTAATATGTCCTACACGTGCATGACCAACAAGAGAAGTAGCAGAAAGAAGGGAAAGACAACATTAAGGCACAGTGAGCTCAGAGAAGATGGTACTATATGATCAACACACTGGGGAAAGAGAATAGCAGCCAGGGCAAAGTATTCTACTGCTTATTTCCACATTGATCAGATACGAAATTACTGAGAAGAAGCCGCAAAAGAACTCATGGTAAGAAAGATGGTAAATGAACAGGATGTCATAGGATTAAAGGAGGGCCCAAGGGCAAAGGCAGGGAAATGCAAGTAGTTTATTAACAAAAAGGAAATTTGGGCAGTCTGCCATTCTCCGGCCATACTTAGCGGGCGCAGAGCTGCATAGGAACTCAGGTGAAAACGCACATCAGCGTAAGTCTTGCGTAATATCCCCAAATTGTAAGTCGCTTTGGATAAAAGCCTCTGCAAAATGACTAAATGTAAATGTAAATGTAAAGTCTTGGGTGCAGCAAACAGAAGTCCAGGCAGTGGGCATGTGGAGTGAGACAAGCGCTGTCCCCAACCAGCAGACTATTCCGCTCTCAGTGACAGGATCGATATACGCGGGCAGCAGGATGACTGGGCAGAGAGCAGGTATGAAGCACAGTACACAACTAGACAAGACTGGACAAGACTGGTAAAGAGAGAACTGGTGCAGAGTCAATCAGCGCGAGTGCCGATCGCTATAGTAAACAGCTGAGTCTAAGTAGAAGTAATAAGAGAAAGAGAAACAAGGAGAACTGCAAAACACTATCTACTTCAAACACAGTCCTTAAAAGAATGGCAGAGGCTTCTTAAGAGATCTAAAACATTCAAATTCTGTTTGCAAAGACGTGTAGCCACCATTGGTTATGCATGGACACGGACACATTTCACACACAGTTATCCAAGAAAAAAAATCTCTGCTGAGGTGTGTGTACTTTATATAAACTTTACACTGTAATTATAATAGTGTTAATTATATACATACTAGTGTTTCCAAGCCCTTTAAATGTAAGTATATGTGGTAAATTTAAGTTCACCTTCTATCATAAACTTGTAAGAATGAGACAGATTCAAACACAACACAACACATTTTATCCTCAATGAGCAAAGCGAGAAAGTCCAAACAGGAGGCTGATGCTGAAAGTCCATTGGCCTGGGATGGGGGGCAGCACAACCCCAATGGGAAGAGGAATCTGCGAGTTACCAGTGGTGTGTCAGGTAAGTCAACCCGTAATCCACCACGAAGTGCGCTGAGAGGGGCTGAATTGTAGAAGCCCCTCTCAATGGATCTGAGAATGACAGTGCAGGTAACAGAGGATACAAAGTCTAGTGGGGAGTGAGGAAGAGAGAGGATGCAGGGAAAAAATAAAAAACAACAACAAAAAACAAATAACATTTGGAGTTACAAAAAACACCCCTTCACCTTACCATCTCTGCGGGACTGCTGGGATAGGGATATGCCTACTCTGACGTCTGTGGTATCCACCTGAACAATGAATTGCCATTCAGGAACTGAAAGCTGGAAGTCAAGGGTTGGCCCTTACTTTAGAGTGATCGGCTTTGATCCCCTCTGTAGAGATTATATGCCCAAACAACGAAACCGACTTGGTATGTAAGATCTCCATCTTCACATAAAGCTGGTTCTCCAGCAGATAGGGAGAGAAGACAAATCTGTTTACCATGTTTTTCAGCCCCTCGTTAACCAGAGCCTGGAGGACAGCTGGGGCAAACCCAGAAGAACCCAGTCAGCAGGTGAGGAAGAGGGACAGATAAGGCTGGCATTCAAAGATTCCTGAATATACTTGGCCATGGCCTCACTCTCAGGACCTGACAGGGCTTAAAGACAACCCTTGGGTGGAGAAATGCCTGGGAGGTTATTGAAAGAACAGACATACAGAAGGGTAAGAAGGTAAGGATGTGGCCTGGTACTTACTGAAAACATGGCAAATATTGTGGTACTCCATTGGAACCCCAGATAAATCAGCTCCGGCAGCCTAAAAAACAGATGACACAGAGCCAGGAGACAAGGAAGCACCAAGACAAGATGACAAGACGGATTCCAAGACAAAACTCCCTGACCAATCCACGTGAGGATTGTGCTATAGCAGCTACGGGTGCCCCAGGACAACCGGTGCACTCAGGCAGTCTAGGAGCTACAGCTATCAGACTTACGGAAGAAGTGGAGTTTAGAAGTTTAGGCTTGGCATGGGGCAGAGAACAAACAATACATAGCGGCTGCTTTTCTGGCTGTGGCTTCCTTCTGGAGTTCTTGTATCTGGGCACTGAGTTTGTCTGCCTGGGCTGTCAAGGGCTCAACTTCCCATGAAGCAGCAGTTGAGTCACTTGCTATCTATCTCAGTCCCACTTTCTGAAAAAAAATGGCTGCCTTTTCTAGGATTTTTGACATAAAAGGCTTAATGAGAGGCTTAATAACAGCCAGCTTGAAGGTTTTTGAGACATATCCTAATGACAATGAAATTAAAAATATTCAGAAGAGGATGTATGACTTCTGGAAGCACTTCTTTCAGTAGCTTAGAATGGTACAGGCTCTAACATACTATTGTTGGTTTAGATGATTTAACAAGTTTATACAATTCTTCCTCTCCTACTATACTAGAGAATGAGTGGAATTGTTCCTCAGTGGATCTATAGTGCACTATTTGATGTGATACTGTAGCTGACGGCTGCATGGTTATAATTTTCTCTCTGATAGTATTTAAATTTTGGAAGTAAGGAAATTCAGTCATTACTGCTGTGAAATGTCCGCACCTGTTGATGCTTTATTTTTCATTAATTTAGCCACTTTATTGAATAAAAACCTGGGTTTGTGTTTGTTTTCTTCTAAAAGTGATGAAAAGTAAGCAGATCTAGCAGTTCCCTTTCATGGGAACTTTGAACTGCGTCCTCTAGGCTTCAGACACGGGTCACGACGAGGTGTCCCCCATAGCGACCCCGAGAGGACGCAGTGTCTCGTTCCCTACTCAGGGAACCATGGTTACATAAGTAACCTGAGATGTTTTTTAAGTGTTTTCTGTAGGTAAAAGTACTTTCCCTCCATGCAATACGAAATACTTATAGTTTTGTTTTCTTCCAGCTGCGCTCCATTTTCTGGGCTGCTCTCTTTAGGGCGCAAATGTACTCATTATACCACGGTGTCCGACTGTTTTTCTTAAAAAATTTTAAGCATAAAGGTGCAACTTTGTCTAAAGTGTTAGAAAAGAGAGAGTCCATAGTTTCTGTTACAACAGTTTTTCTGAGCTATTGGATATGCTGAGGAATTTAGACAAGTCAGGAAGATTTACAAAGCAGTATTTTGTGGTAGAAGTGATGGTTCTCACTAGGAGTTGAAATTGAAGCTTTAGCTAAATGGAGTATACACTAGCTAATGATCTCATCGCTCTCAGAATTTTAATGCCATTGACATCAATCCCATGTGATAATATTAAATCTAAAGTATGATTACGACAATGGGTGGGTCCTGTCACGTGTTGTCTAACTCTAATAAAGATTAGAATGTCTATAAATGCTGATCCCAATACATCTTTTTCATTATCAACAAATATATTAAAATCGCTAACAATTAAAACTTTATCTGCAGCCAGCTCTAACTCAGAAAGAAAATCTACAAATTCTTTGATAAAGTCTGTATGATGCCCTGCAGGGGCGAGACCAGACATTTTAAAGTGGGTGGGGGCCTTCATAAAACAGGTTGGGCAAAACGAAAAGAACTGTATGAAAGCTGCTTGCCAAATTATGGAAAAAAAGAATAAAAAAAATAACGCAGCACAACGTTTCAAAACAGCAAATAACACAACAACCTATAAACAACTATGAGAAACACAAAATGGTTCTTCCAATTTTCTATCAAGTAAAATTACACTATACCCGAGTAAAAAAGTAATATATTTAAATTGCATTTTTCATACTAAGTATTGTTGAAATCTATTAACATATTTATTGACTGATAACTCGAGACTTACTGATATAAAAATTATATTAAACGTTACTTGGCATATTACTTGTGCACAATGCACTTTTCTTAATATTAAGTCTAAAATGTGTTTTAATATCACTTTTGATGAGGATTGAATGATCTTTGTATAATATCAGACTTTAAATGCAAAATATTTAAAGTGTAACTCAAGTATACTTGCAATAGTTCCACTTTAGTACAATAAAATATACTAAGTATATCTTTAATTGTACTTCAGCAATACTTCTGCACAATTAAAGTGCATAAAGTACAACATTAGTTGCTCCAATTTAGCAGCTTTAAGTACACCAGTTTGGTATACTAAAAGTACAATTGCAGGACATTTTATTAAGTACATAAATATAAAAATGTATTTGTAGTAGGCTATACTTAGCATGAAATAAATGTATTTAAAATACGTTTAAGTATATTTATTTTTCACTAGGGTAAGCATTAGATGAATTGCAGTTTAGATTTTTGGTAACTATAAACATTGAGAAAATGTTTGAACTTATGTTTACATGTTGTCCTACAATATTAGTCTGAGATGACGGGGCTTCTGGTTAAACACGGAGATGATCTCATCATAACCAAGTGTCTCTGTCAGTTCACATTCAACAGAGAGCAGACACAAATTGCTTAGGCGAACAGTAAGCATTGAAGACCGTAGACATGTTTTTATGCGGTTTGTTGTGGAGAACAGTCTTTCAACACTGCATAATGTCATCGGGAGAGAGTAATAAGTGCTCGTATCATTTTGACGACGTTTGGAAAGATGTCCTCAGGACTGTTATCCAGCACTTCCATGAGTGATGGGAGGTCCTGTCCAGCATCTGCCTTCTGTTTTAGTTGCTGCATGAACACTTGTGAGCTCAGCATCACTAATGTCTGTTATAGTGTTAACATGCAACTGTTAGTGAGTCTCTGTCTCTGTGCAAGTATTTGAACTTGGTAAACATACAACAGAAGCGCTCATGAAACCATATGTCGTCATGAAAATGGCTGTTCAGCTCCCTGATTTGTTGATCCAACACCTCATTCCACAGATGCCTCAGATCTTCATCACTTTTAATGCTGCCACGTTTCCCAAGAATGAATGAATGAATGAATATATGATGCATTTATATAGCGCTTTTATTGGTTGAGGTAATCGGTGTCCACAAAAATGGAGTATTCTGAACTTATCGGGTTTTACAGTGCACACCAGCTACAGGTGGAGAGGAGAGACAGTCATAGAGCCAATCAAGTGGTTGGGGATTATTAGGAGGCCATGATTGACAAAGGCCAGGGGGGCAATTTGGCCAGGACACCGGGGTTACACCCCTACTCTTTACGAGAAGTGCCATGGGATTTTTAATGACCACAGAGAGTCAGGACCTCGGTTTAACGTCTCATCCGAAAGAAAGCTTGTGACTACAGAGGCAGACAATTTAGCATGAAGTTTCCTTTCTCGGGAGACAGCAACAACCATTTTGTGTACATCATGTTTTTCCATCAGGCCATGCGTTAATTTAAGCACTTTCTCAAAATCATGATTTGTGTGGTCTCTGAACAGTTTTAAACTTGATTTCAGTACCTCATTTAAATAAATGCACTCTGTGACAGATACGGCTGGTGACTGTAGTCCTTTTGTTGCAAAATCGCTCATTTAAATTTTTTTCCAAATGTTACTAGAAGAAACAAGGAACTTTTTTGTTTGCATTTGTTTGTCAGCATTTGAGAGTCAGCTTCTAGTTTAGTTAGGCCATTACTAGTTTCAGAATACTCAGCAAATGTTTCTAAGGTCACATCAAGTAGTATCAGAATCTTGGTGACTGAGCCTGACTGAGAGCCCCACCTTGTGTCCACTGACCGCTCCAGCTCCAATCACTGTCACACTGGATTCAACTCCTTTTGAATGTCCATAAATCATTGCATAATGACTACTTCCAGTCATGAAGCCATGAACAGAATTCAGTGTTTCAAAGAATGTTTTCACTTGTCTAGATTTTGCAAGACTGGTTAAAACGAGTTCTAAGTGTACATACACAGCATGAGGAAAAGTATTTTTAAGGATGGTCTGCACTCCTCCTTTTGCACCTGACATCACAGAGGTGCTGTCAAAACAAAATCCCACGCATAACTCAGGGTCCAGGTCAAGTGGTGCTAACACCTGAAGTATTTTCTCTGAAATCGTATCAGCCGTCATATCGCATGTATCCAAAAATCCAATGGCCCTTTCATTTACAAGTCCTCCATGCAAGAATCAAATATGCAAACTACAACAAGTTCTCTCTTCGAGAGAGCTTTACATTCATCTGTCAGCATTTGAGACATAATACAAGTCTGGTGTCATTTGTTACTCGGTTCTTATCTTATTCTTCAAGACAAGTAAATCATTTTGAATATCTGAGCTCATCATCATCGCATTTTTAGGCAGCTGGTCAAGGCACGTTTGAATTTCCGTATCATAGTTTGAAAGCATGCGAAACAATTCCAAAAACTTCCCTTGTTGAATGCTTCCTCGCTTTCTCTGTGACCACGCAACGGAATATCTTGCTTGGCACAAAAAATTACAACTTTATTACACAACTTTATTAAATAATTTGCTAATTTTCTATCTGAGTTAGTGCTGGCTGCAGATAAAGTCTTGATTGTTGGTGATTTTAATATCTATGTTGATAATGAAATAGATGCATTGGGGTCAGCAATTATAGACATTCTGAACTCTATTGGGGTTAGACAACACATGTCAGGACCTACTCGTTGAAATCATACTCTAGATTTAATACTGTGACATTGAATTGATGTTAATGGCATTGAAATTCTGCAGCAGAGCGATGATATCTCATATCATTATCTAGTCATTATCATTATCTAACTATGTTCGTTCTTAGAGGAAATGGCATCTATGAGGTTTTCCAGTCAGGATTTAGACCGTATCATAGCACTGAGACTGCTCTCATTAGAGTTACAAATGACCTGCTCTTAGTGGGGGAAGTCGTGGCCTAATGGTTAGAGAGTCGGAGTTTGAGCCTCAGGTCCGGCAGGAATTGGAGGTGGGGGGAGTGAATGTACAGCACTCTCTTCCACCTTCAATACCACGACTTCAAATCCACGACTGAGGTGCCCTTGAGCAAGGCACCGAACCCCCAACTGCTCCCCAGGCGCCGCAGCATAAATGGTTGCCCACTGCTCCCACTGCTGTGTGTGTTCACTGCTGTGTGTGTGCACGTAGGATGGGTTAAATGCAGAGCACTAATTCCTAGTATGGGTAACCATACTTGGCCACGTCACGTCACTTTCACTCTTATCATCCGATCATGGTGGTATCTCTCTATTAGTGCTACTGGATCTTAGCGCCGCATTCAACACTATCAACCACAACATTCTTTAGAACAGACTAGAAAATTATGTTGGCATAAGTGGAAGTGCATTGGTATGGTTCAAATCGTACTTATCTGACCGTCATCAATTTGTAGCAATGAATGAAGAGCAGTATGGTGTACCTCAAGGCTCAGTACTAGGACCGTTGCTTTTCAAGCTTTACATGTTACCCTTGGGTGAAATCATCATGAAATATGGTGTTGGCTTTCACTGTTATGCTGATGATACTCAGCTCTATATTTCTTCGCGGCCTGACAAAACATACCAATTTGCAAAACTAAGGGAATGCATAGTTGATATAAAAAAACTGGATGAATAGTAATTTCTTACTGCTAAATTCCAAAAAAACTATAAAAATTTTTTGTATTATTATTAAAATATCTTATTTTATTATTTTTATTTTATTATTGCGCCAAAAACCTTTGTATGTAATGACCTAGAACACTGTCTAACACTGGATGGCTGCTCTGTCAATTCTTTATCATCAGTTAGGAACCTAGGTGTGCTATTTGATAGCAATATTTCCTTCGAAAGCCATGTTTCTAGCATTTGTAAAACCACATTTTTCCGTCTCAAAAATATATCTAAATTATGACCTATGCTCTCAATGTCAAATGTAGAAACGTTAATTCATGCGTTCATGACCTATAGGTTAGATTGTTGTAATGCTTTATTGGGTGGTTGCTCTGCACGCTTAATAAACAATCTCCAGCTGGTCCAAAATTCAGCAGCTAAAGTTCTTACTAGAACCAGGAAGTATGACCATATTAGCCTGGTTCTGTCAACACTGCCCTGCCTCCCTATTAAACATCATATACATTTCAAAATATTGCTAATTACCTATAAAGCCCTGAATGATTTAGCTCCTCAGTACTTGAGTGAGCTCATCGCATTATTGTCCTTCACGTCCGCTGCATTCTCAAAACTCTGGCCATTTGATAATACCTAGAATATCAAAATCAACTGCGGGC
>NW_015554079.1:0-42520 GCF_001515605.1 Sinocyclocheilus anshuiensis | reverse complement strand
ACTAGAAAACTTTGTTGGCATTAGTGGAAGTGCATTAGCATGGTTCAAATCGTACTTATCTGACCGTCATCAATTTGTAGCAGTCATCAATGAAGAGGTATCAGAAGAGCAGTAAGAGCAGTATGGTGTACCTCAAGGCTCAGTACTAGGACCGTTGCTTTTCAAGCTTTACATGGGTGAAATCGGTGAAATCATCATGAAATATGGTGTTGGCTTTCACTGTTATGCTGATGATACTCAGCTCTATATTTCTTCGCGGCCTGACAAAACATACCAATTTGCAAAACTAAGGGAATGCATAGTTGATATAAAAAAACTGGATGAATAGTAATTTCTTACTGCTAAATTCCAAAAAAACATTTTTTGTTTTTTGTATTATTATTAAAATATCTTATTTTATTATTTTTATTTTATTATTGCGCCAAAGTATGTAATGTGTAATGACCTAGAACACTGTCTAACACTGGATGGCTGCTCTGTCAATTCTTTATCATCAGTTAGGAACCTAGGTGTGCTATTTGATAGCAATATTTCCTTCGAAAGCCATGTTTCTAGCATTTGTAAAACCACATTTTTAGCTGGTCCAAAATGCAGCAGCTAGAGTTCTTACTAGAACCAGGAAGTATGACCATATTAGCCTGGTTCTGTCAACACTGCCCTGCCTCCCTATTAAACATCATATACATTTCAAAATATTGCTAATTACCTATAAAGCCCTGAATGATTTAGCTCCTCAGTACTTGAGTGAGCTCATCGCATTATTGTCCTTCACGTCCGCTGCATTCTCAAAACTCTGGCCATTTGATAATACCTAGAATATCAAAATCAACTGCGGGCAGCAGTTCCTTTTCCTATTTAGCACCCAAACTCTGGAACAATCTACCTAACATTGTTTGGGAGGCAGACACACTCAGTCAGTTTAAATCTAGATCAAAGACCCATCTCTTTAACCTGGTTTACGCATAACACACTAATACATTTCTGTTATTCAAATCCATCACTGCAGTCACCTGGATCCAGTCCGTATCCAGTCCAGATGGTGGATCAGCACTTAAGAGACAACCTCTACAGCCCTGAATGTCAGCGGAAACCATGTCAACTAGATGTGCCCCAGAGACAGATCCCCAGCGAAGACCTCGTCACCTAGATGGCCATTGAGACAAGACCATGGGAACCAGATGACTCCTCTGCACAATCTGACTTTGCTGCAGCCTGGAATTAAACTGCTGGTTTCGTCTGGGCAAAGGAGAACTCGCCCCCGACTGAGCCTAGTTTCTCCCAAGGTTTTTTTCTCTATTTCTGTCACCGATGGCGTTTTGGTTCCTTGCTACCGTTTCCTCTGGCTTGCTTAGATGGGGACACTTAGGGCCCATCCACACGTTTTTTTTTAAACCTGGTCCCAGGGTGGATAAATCTGAAAACGACACCTTTGCATTGTCGTGTGTACAGCCAATCCATATATTTTGTGAAACGATGATGTCATCACCCCACGTCTCGACCCTAGTCAGACACTGCTACGTCACGTAACAGCAACAACAACATGAACAAACAATGAATGGCTGTATTTTTATTAACTAACATTAACACAGATTAATAAATGTATTGTTCCATGTTCGTCTTCTTGTTGTTGTGTTTGTACACAGTGCGTAAGGTTTACGCACATGCTCGAAGTCTTCTTCTCCATTTTTAGTGTATCTCTGTGGCAGAATTACAGCACCACATACTGGTCTGGCATATATACTACATTGGTTTGAGTTGGTTTCAGTGGTTTCGTGTGTACGCAGATATTTCTTGAGATGACTTCGTGAATATGGAAGAACGAGGGAAAAAAATATATGATAGGGAAAGCTCTGGCTTCGTGTGAATGTGGCCTTAATTTCCAGCGATATCATCAACTTGATTGCACAGATACTATTTGAACTTTAAGCTGACTTTAACTGAAAATTGAATGTTTACTGTTGTCCTTTTGCATCTACACACTGTTTTCCTATTTAATATTGTAAAGTTGCTTTGACACAATCTGTATTGTTAAAAGCACAATATAAATAAAGGTGACAACTTTAATATTGTTCTCGATTTCTTTCTACAAATGATGCATTTACTTTGTCTCTCATTAGCTGATCAAACACTGTACCTCTTCCATTGGGCTGGTGACTTTGTCTGCAAGCGGCTAGTTTCGTTTTTGAATGCAGATGTCTTTTGCTATCCTGATGTTTCTTACATGCTTGAGTTAGATGTTTCCAATCTTTAAATCCATCCCGTGTAAATTTTGCTTCACTTTGCTCAAGGAAGTGCATGGGGGTTTTCAGAAAACTGCATCGCTGGCTGAATCTCTCATACCATCGTGAAGATAAATATATATTGTGGTTCACCTAATATTGTAATAATCGGAAATTGTTGCATTTTTGGCTGCATGGGTGGCTTGTCCAGATCAGACAGGTCTGGTGGTGGAGTTCCAGAATCATTTGACATGGACACTTTTGGTTCATTAGCAGATGCCCCATGTTTAATTGATGGCGACGCCCACCCAGGCTCATTAGCAGGAGATTGAGGTTCATTTGCAGCCACAGGTGGTCTGGTTTCCTTGCTAGAATTGCTTTCTTGCTGCAGTACAATTGGTATCCAATTTAGGCTTTTTAAAGTATTGACTAATTGGTATTTGCTTCGCCATTTTAAAATTAAACTGAAACGTGCAGTTGTTACTATTACGTCTGTATGTTGTAAAGCATTGTGGGCAGGAGTAACTGAAACTGATGAATCATATTTAACTTTTCTTTTTGACAATCGTATTTGACAAATTGACAACGGAAACTTGCATTTAATCATTTTTTTATATAAATAAGATGGTCATTATTATTATTGTTAATTAAATTCAAAGCCACAATTCAAAGAGGGGCTTTATCTGCAAAAGCTTTGCCACTGGTGCCCTGCGTCTGTATGTTGTAAAGCATTGTGGGCAGGAGTAACTGAAACTGATGAATCATATTTAACTTTTCTTTTTGACAATCGTATTTGACAAATTGACAACGGAAACTTGCATTTAATCATTTTTTTATATAAATAAGATGGTCATTATTATTATTATTATTATTGTTAATTAAATTCAAAGCCACAATTCAAAGAGGGGCTTTATCTGCAAAAGCGTTGCCACTGGTGCCCTGTATTCAAATGTACTGGGGATTTATCATTAACACTAATTGTTACAATGCACTTAGTGTCTGCACGTTTTTACATTGTACTAATATTTTAAACAAACCTGTCTACAGTTACCTATTAAACTCAACCTACACTTAATCTTACACCTTAACCGGGGCCACGACATGGATTTTCTTATATGTTCCTTGAGGTTTATTTATAATGTTAATAAAGTTTTTGCCCAATAAATAAATAAATATGTGGGAAAATTATTATTTTCTTGGAGACATGGCCACAGTTCTTCTGGATTTAGTCTGTCTCAGTTTGTTCTGTTTCTTCATGTCATTTCAGACAGACTGGACGATGATCAGATCAGATCTCTGTGTGGAGCACTGGCAAACAAAAATCTCACTGGATTATTACAATTAATGGCAAAATGAATGTTTGGAATATATATATATATAAAATAAGTTCATCCTTGTAAATGGTTTGTACATCGTTGCTATTTATTGTTGCACAGTGTACTGACAGCACATTACAGAGAAAGCAATTCAGAAATGACATATACCTCTAATACAGAGCATAAAAAGGCCACAAACTTATACAAAATCAATAGTGATCAAAAGGATGTCTTCTACAACTAGATTTAAACAAATATCAGGATTCAGTGACATTGAATTATATAATAATAAATCATGGCACACATTTTGAATGGAATTCTATGTAGCTGTATTTTTATCTGTATGGGCCATCAGAGTGACTCGGTAAACGTCAGTCTCATCTCCTCTGACGGTCAGCAGAGCACACGCTTGCACCACTGAGTTTGGCTGGAAGACAAAACTGAGTGTGAATAAGGTGAGGTGAAACTTACAAACTACACCAGGATTATTGGAACACACAATACATTTTCAGTTCTGTGAATAAAACTAATTTTATTACCAGATTACTCTTGATTAATTAATCAATTGAAACAACATCAGTCTTCACAGTAATAAAAAAGTGAACAGTTCTTCAGAAAGTTCAAGTATGGCACAAATAACAGAGAAAGAGAAAAACAGGATAAGATTAAAACATGATTGTACAACTGCCCAGTAGGTGGTGATATGCAAATATAAATCGCCATTACACAAAAGAAGATGTATAAAAGAGGCAACATGCCTCATGGGTGTACCGTAATAAACGTTTTTTACGCTGAGGGTAAAGCATGCGTATGCGTTGCAGTATTCTCCAAAATGGCAGAAGACGTAACTAAGGGGGGAAGAATCGTTGAATAAAGTTGTTATTTTTGTTTTATTTGTGCTCAAAAAGTATTCTCGTAGCTTTGCAAAACTGTAGTTGAGCCACTGATGTCACATGGATTATTTTACCGATGTCCTTGCTACGTTTCTGGACCTGGGAACCAAGGTTATTATAGTTTCGCATTTTTAAATTCGTTTTATTTTAATATAGTTTTCAAATTTGCAATAAAATTTAGTTTCGTTTTTATTAGTTTCATTAATAATTTTGTTAGTTTTAGTTTAGTTTTCATTTTGTGAACACGTTTCTATTTAGTTTTTATATAGTTTAGTTTCAGTTTTAGTTTTATTAGGCTGATTAAAGTTTAGCAGAATTAACAGATCACTTCCAGAGCACAGGCCAAGAAAGGCTTAGGCTAATTTAACCTTAGTGATGCAAATGTCTAGGGACTAAATCATGCTGAGATTGATTAGATGGTAAAAGTATACAAATACACGTCAAAATGAAGCAGTCATGCCTTTTTAAATCTACACAAGTTGCGCTTACATCATATTTAAAACGCACTGAATGATACATGTTGTGATTTTTAATTTGAAAATAAATGTAGCTAATTTCTTTATATTATGTCTTTCATTTTATTTAACCATAATCATGATACCATAACTGTCGTGTCTTGCTCACTCTCCCGCAAACAAACGCGCATAAATCATAAGTGGAACTTATGAAATTCAATAATAATGCCTTAATGTTCGATTTGCAGCGTAACGACACACAGCTCATATATTTTTCCACCACAGGGTGAGAACATAATGATTAAGAAAACGATTATTTATTTTTGATAATTATTATTTTATTTCAGTTAGTTTTGCAATAACTGTTGTTAGTTTAGTTTCGTTTTAGTTTTTCATTTATTTTGATGTTTTTATTTTATTTCAGTTTACGATAATGTTTTTTGACCAATCGTTTTCGTCTTAGTTTTAGTTTACGAAAATAACCTTGCTGGGAACATTACAGTTGTATTACTGTCTATGGGAGGGTCTGAGAGCTCTCACATTTCATCAAAAATATCTTAATTTGTGTTCCGAAGATGAACAAAGGTCTTACGGGTTTGAAACGACATGAGGGTGAGTAATTTATGACAGAATTCACATTTTTGGGGTGAACTAACCGTTTAAACTAAGATTTCAGTACTCACAGCGAGACCACTAGGTGGCATCCAGGAGATGGTGATGGGACATCTATGTCCTGCATCCACACTTCCTTGCATTGGTGCCACTTTGAAGCCCTGCTGCTCAACAGGTGAGATATTCTCCCAGGTAAACTCAACCGTCTGATAACAGAGTGCAGAAGAGGGGATCAAACTCTTGATCTGTTTTCAATCATCTCAGCATGAACCGGTTCAAATTAAACTGAAACATGGCTTCAGATGATACTGTGCTGAACGGTTTACTTACTTTTTTTGTGGTTGGTTTTGTGCTGTAGACACATCCGACGTGAAGTCTGCGTGTGGCTACGATTGCTCTGCCCTCTTGATATTCACTCCTGAGTGTCAGTAGCAAACGCTTGCTATCTACATATGTGCAAGTTTGTGACAGAATGACAAAGACACTGAAATCAAGCATAACAATCAGCTCAATAAATAAATAAATAAAATAAAAATACATATATAAAATAATAATACATTGCTCTGTTAAAATTCTAGTTCAACAAGTGCTGTGAGTTTGGGCAGGACTACCTGAATGTCTAACCAAGGGCAAAAGGCATGGGTGTTTAAGAAATCTCTTTAAAAAGAGTGCTGCCTAGTGGTGCAGAAATTAGTAGTACATATGAACAGCATGCGCAGGTTTATAATCACTCTCGCAATCATTATTATTGTGTTATCGATCATTTCAGATCAACTTGACCCAGACAGTACACAAAAATAAAAAAAATGTCCTAAGTGAGCTAAAATAAGTTGCAATGTGAACCAGACTTTGTGCCATTATTCAGACGTCTGACAACATGACACCAAGCATAACACTTGGAAGTACACACATCACCTTATGGTTTTAGAAGTTAAACATATTAAATGTAGTTTGATGGGTTGCAGAAGAAAATTGAACCTTAGCATGACTATGCTTAAAAAAAAGGAGTACCTTCATGTTTCATGAGTCCTGATGTGTATATATGAGATGGGATGAGTGATTCAGAACAGACGTCTACTGGATCCCCACCACAGACAAACATATTGTGTCGACATGAAGAACCCCGGAGCTCCAGCGCACACACCGTTTGCTATTGGTACATTCACAAACAAAAAAACTCATTTATGCTGCCAAAACATTGCCAAAACATCACAACTGCTGTGTATGAAGCATGCTATGTAATTGAACAGACTTTAAAGCTATGTGTACACTAATCTAGATACATTTGAAAAAGGATTTTTCTCTACATTTTTGCCGTTCGTCCACACTGAGGCAATGTTTGGTCCTGTGAAAACTTTTTGAAGTGGATGAATTTGAAAATGCTGTTTTTGTGTTATGGTGAGGAATGTGAACATGAAGGTGTTTGAAAACGATGAAGCATGTTAAGTCATGTAAAGCATATTACACTGATAGATCTGTTTATGTGCTAATCACTTCCACGGTGTTGCTAGAGATATGTTACTTTGTATAATCTTCATATCACATTCCTGCAAAGATGACAGGAAATTTACTTGGAATTGCTGTCCTGGGGCAAAACAGTGTTTTAGATCACACATGAAATGATGATTGAGTGAACGCACCACCCTAGTGAAAAATACATATACTAAAATCTATTTGAAATACATTCATTTCATGCTAAGTATATTAAAAATACATCTACATATTTATGTACTTAAAAAAATACCCTGTAATTGTAAAAAATTTTACAAAAAAAAAAGAATTACCCTGTAATTGTACTTTTAGCATACTAAACTGGTATACTTAAAGTCTGCTAAATGGGAACAACTAATTTTGTACCTAATGCTATTTAATTGTGCGGAAGTAGTGCTGAAGTCCAACTAAAGATATACTGAAGTATATTTGATTGTGCTAAAGTGGAGCTATTGCAGGTATACTTCAGGTACTTTTTAAATATCTTGCATTTAAAGACCTTTATTATTCAAAGATCACACAATCCTCATCAATAGTGATATTAAAACACATTTTAGACTTAATATTAAGAAATGTGCATTGTGCACAAGTAGTACTCCAAATAAAGTTAATTATAATTTTTATATCAGTAAGTCTCGAGCAATATGTCAGTAAATATATTAATAGATTTTAACTATACTTAGTATGAAAATATATTAATGACAAACATGCAAAAAAATAAGAAATCAGGAAGGGGGCCAACACTTTTTCACACCACTGTATAATGTTTTTTAAATATATTACTTTTTACTAGGGCAGTAAGTGTTGATCGTGACAGAAGAATTTTATTACGTCTGGTCTCTCTGACGTATGCGTATTACGTTTTACGCATAAGCAGTAAGAGAGAGCTTTTTGAAATGAAAACACTGTTTTCAAATGTATCCAGATTAATGTAGACATAGTCTAAGAATCATATTTCATAATTATATTGTTAACAGGTGGGGAAATGAATACCCACCACTAGCCAAATGTGCATGCAATTTTGCCCAGTGAGACATGTTGTTATTTAGTAACATATTTAGTAACATTTTTTGCTGTTTATTTTAATTATTTTAATCTATATATTTACATTTAATCACTTAGCATGCACTTTTTTCAAAGTGTCTTACAAATGAGTGTAAAAGTAGCTATCAAAACAACAAAACAGCAGCAATATATAAGTATTGTGACAAGTCCCGGTTAATCTAATGCAGTACATGTAACAAGTTTTTTTTCTTTTCTTTTTTTTTTTTTTTTTTTAATAATAAATAAACAGAATAAAAAGTAGATAAAAGAGATAGAATAGATAGAGCAGGTGTTAAAGGGTCAAGTTCTTTTTTTAAATAAATAAATAGAAAACAAGTAGATAAAGTAGAAATAGAATAGAGAGTTCTAGTGTTAGAGGGTCAATATTATACAATCAGTAGCCTCATGTGTCGATGAACGTGTCTAACTTTGTTCATGAGTTGCACTGTGAGAACATCTCTGTAACGGAGACTCTCATGATCGGGATGGAAGGTCACAGTGATGTCAAGCGCTCCTGCAGAAGTAATAGCTCCTCCTGACGGTGACACGTGGAACACACTCATCCCACTGTAGTTCTGAGGACCTGAGAGGGTGGGTGGATGATGATATTAATTGATGATTTCATACATTTAGGCAGAAAGGTCATGTATATGCCAGTAAATAAGCATGTTCTGGTCATGTTAAGGTTGCTAGGAGTTCATCATTTAGGCATTGAGCCTCATGTTGTTCCAGTCTGAATAGGCACCAGTACGAATTATCCTCTGCTATGGCTGAGGGAAAGGTTTGTCAGCAAAGAAAATCTTACAAAGTTAGTTCCTCACACAAAAGTATTATATGACTTCAGAAGACATGTATTAAAGCAGTGGTTCCCAACCACACAAGAAACCAGGAACATGGTTGGGAAGCACTGTAATACAGGGCATGAGTCCTTTTTTTACAGACCTAATCATTTGCTTTAATTAAATGGAGAAGAGCAGTGTCAACATTCTGCTAAACATTTCATTCTGTGTTGCACAAAGGTAAAAGGGCTGATTAAAAGATGACAGAATTTACATTTTTTGGGTGAATGTTTCTCAGGTTCAAAATCTGCAGTCACATGCTTGTATTCCACAGGAGAGGAGACCTCAGTGTGTGTGCCTGTAACTTACCCACATGTACTGTGGAGTCCATGACCGACTGTATCCGGTCGTTCCGTTCTGTAAGACAGTGGCCTTCTAACAGCACACTGAACTGCACATCCAGTGAGGACATGTTCTGCAGCTAAATACACCCGAGAGAGAATCCATCAGTTTGTTACCAAATTCATGTATACAATCCATATCTTGCAAATACACTACTGCTCCAAAGTTCAGTACATGAATGTTTTCGAAAGAACATTATGGCCACCAAAGCTGCATTAATTTCTGCAGTGCCGTCACTCCATTCTTCAGGTGTCACATGGTCCTTCAGAAAACATTCCAATATGCTGATTTGATGCACCAGTAATCTTTCATGTTATAATTACACCATTTCGGTGCTACTTTACGAAGCATGTCTTGTTTGAAGAACAGCATTTATTTAGAATAAAAACTTTTTGTACCATTATAAATATATCTTCACTGTCATTTTTGATCACTTTAATGCATTCATTTAGCAGATGCTTGTGTTTAGAGTGACTTACACTACATACAGTACTAGGGTTTGGTCAAGGCCACAATAGTGACTGGATATTTTACAGGCCAAATCCCTTAATCACTCCTCAACCAGTAATATATACTTAAGGGAAGAATATAAACAAGGAACCCATTACAATAAACAAGAAATAACTTGTAAAACTGCACAGAATCACAGTCAACAGAATTATACTACGGTGACAGTGACCTCTAGTGTTGAACTGCAGTATGAATTTGACACTATTTATCCTATCATGGCTCATTTTACGCTGTCAGAAAAAATGTGAAAACTGTACCTTTAGCAGTACAACAGCGGGCAGTTTCCATTAAACTTTGTACTTTATCTACCCCTAAAAGTAGCATATTTATACCTTAGAGATACTGTATGTACCTTAGGGTACTACTATTAACCTTTTAGGGGTAAGGTACAAAAATGTCCTTTTTAATAGTACAATGACAAGCTGTTGTAACCTTAAAGGTACCATTTTTGCAAATATTTTCTGAGAATGTATAATTTGATAACTGTGTTTTTGTACATAATGCATTGTCTGTCAAAAGTGAAGGCATCTGCTAATTCCTCAGTCAATGTTTTGAATGTGACATTTGTGCACAAAGACATGGCAATGTAGATTCAATACCCTGAACACTTGTGAGGCACTCTCATTTACAGGAACATAGTCAAAGTTAATGTGTCCTTCATTTGAGCAGGTGATATTGGGATTTACAGCTTCACCACACAATGCGAGCTCCAGCGACATCTGACTGCAGCTCACCTCCAGTGTTTCATAGTACTGACAAAACAAAAAATTATTTTATAATATGAATATTAGCATCAGCTCCGTGACAGTTTTGGGGAAATACAGATCTTGGTGTGTTGTTGTAGTGTTCTACTGAATCTCACAAAAACTGTTCAGAAAATGCCTGGGTCATATGTCAACCCAAATAAAGATGGTTTGTATTACAATAATGAGAATAACGGGTAAATAGAGATGTTTTTGCCTAATGATGATAAGAATTTTAAGGGGGAAAAAGATATTTAGGGGGCATTTTACACAACACTGTTTTCAACTAAATTTACACAACGGTGTTTTGGGGGCCTGAAAATGCAAATTTGAGAAAACAGTGATATCATGTACTTACGTATTCGGTCTATAGGTATGTGCGCAGAAGTGTAGCATTTCTTTACAAAGTGACATAGCGAACTACTTGCCTAAAACAGCATTTTTAGTCATTGTCGCGGATTCATGTGAATGGGTTTTGTTTTAACAACACTGATGTCTATACGTGAAACTTTTCAAAAATGCAAAGAATAAACTTTTCAGTTTTTAGAACACTGTTGTTGAGTAAAGTAACAATTTGGGGTAAAATAGGCATTTAAGCAATTCTTCTTGTAGATTTTGTAAGATTCAGCCAATCATATATATTTAAAGGAATAGTTTGTGTAAAATTAAAATGTACTCACTCTCAGGCTATCCAAGATGTAGATGAGTTTGTTTCTTCATTAAAACAAATTTGCTGAAATTTGTCATTAAATCACTTGTTCACTATGGATCCTCTGCACTGAATGGGTGCAGTCAGAATGAGAGTCCAAACAGCTTATTAAAACAACACAGTAATTCCCAAGTGATTCCCCATGACTCTAGTCCATCAATTAAAGTATTTTGAAGCAAAAAGCTGTGTGTTTGTAAGAAGCAAATCGATTATAAAGACAATTAACTTCAAACCATCGTTTCTGGCATAAATACAAGTACATAATCCATAATAACACCTCCTTCAGTGAAAAGTCCATCCCCTGTAGTCCTCTCTCATCAAAAACAACTAAGATGTTTGTTTAGAACTGTTTTTACTCATAAATGATGCTTTATCTACTGTATGCATATTTCTCTCCTTGTTCAGACAAGATGGTCATAACATTCATTACACTGACTGCAATGGTTTGTAGCCTGTTTACTAAACAAGGCAAATTAGCACGAAAGCGCAATTCCAAAAATGCACTGATGGGAGTGGAAAGTTTTCTGGTTGATCTATTCACAATCACATTTCCAAGAATAATTACATTGATAAATCAGTGCAGAAAGGAGGGACTGGTTGTGCTGTGGCTTGACTTGGTCAATGTATGTGAGTCCATACCACATAAGTTGGTAGAGACTGAATCAGCGCCATATCCTCAGTAAGATCACGAACCTCGTCCTGGGGTGTGTTTCCCGTACAACGCCGTAACTCACTGATTAACCACCATAGTACAATGTATTGTTGTGGAAACTAACTAGCCAGTCACGACTGTTTCCTGGACACAGTCGCATCTCCGTTGTTTGAACCACATTAGTTCCAACAATTTAGGGCTGTTGTTAATGACGTCAGACGCATGTGGTGGAGTAATAACTTCTGCTAATTAATTGATTCGAGATCTCTGAGAGGCTGCTGTGTTCAACATGGCACCTGACGACTAATTTACTATGTTTTGTTCCCTGTCATTTTGCTTTATTTTATGTTTGATTCATCGCGGGAAACCTCTTACGTCATACTCTGGGGTTCCCTTAGGCATTTATGCAGCACTCTTCAAAAACGGCACTTATTGAGGACACGCTAAAATGTATCGATTAAAATGTATATATATTTCAATTGAATGGAAGATATAGATTGTACTGCATGTTAGCTTGCTTATTGTGCCCAAGAACATCATTTATTTAAGTCCATATGTCTTTCTAACAAGAAACTCTGCTTCTAACCACAGGTCGAGAGCTGTAGTTCCTACCACGTAAGTTTGCGACGCTGTTTGCGAATGTTCGTTTGAACTATGGTTTCGGGAAACACCGAATCATTGAACTAAGTTGGTAACGACGGAACTTGTGACCATAGTTGGCTAACGATGCTTTTGGGAAACGCACCCCTGGACTACTATAACAACTTCAGGTTGAGAGTCACTTCTTGGTCTGTAACATCAAGTTGGCATCACCTGGAGAAGGGTATTATTACTGGATGCACAATTTCAGTAATCCTTTTTGCACTGACTATGAACATGGTTGCCAAAGCTGTTGAGGTGGAGTGCAGAGGCCCACTGTTAAAGTCTGCGGTGTGCCAACCACCGATAAGAGCTTACATGGATGACCTCACAATTCCAACATCTTCTGTTCCGGGCAGCAGATGGATACTTCAAGGACTGGAGAGGCTCATCAAGTGGACAAGAATGAGCTTCAAGCCTGCCAAATCCAGAACACTTGTCCTGAAGAAAGGCAAAGTCACAGACAAGCTCCGCTTTATGCTGGAGGGCACCCCAATTCCATTCATTAGTGAGAAGCCAGTGAAGAATCTCGGAAAGCTCTTTGACCACAGCCTCTGAGATACAGTTGCTATCCAGTCATCTATCAGTGAGCTTGAGACATGTCTCAACAAGGTTGATAAATCTGGTCTGCTTGGAAAGTTCAAGTGCTGGATATACCAGCATGGCATCCTTCCACGGATTCTATGGCCTCTGCTGGTATATGAAGTGCTGATTACATCAGAAGCGCTAATGGAGAGGAAAGTTAGCAGCTATCTCCATAGATGGCTCGGTCTACCTCGTAGCTTGAGTACCACAGCTCCATATGGGAAAAATAACACCCTGCAGCTCTCTTTCAGCAGCATCACAGAGGAGTTCATGGTCTAGGTTAAGGCACAAGGCCATGGTGGGGGCAGTGGCTTGTGGAAGAGCAGGGCTTGGTAGTTTCCCAATGCCAAACTACAGCCAAGCACGGGGCTAGGAAAGGAGATACCTTGTGCAGAAGGAAGTTAGGGCGACAGTGGAGGACATTTGCATAAGCAAGGTGGCAGGCATGAGGCAACAAAGGGCATGGATGAGATGGGAAGGTGCAATGGAACGGAGGCTCACGTGGTCTGATATCTGGCAAGCAAAGAACAATCCATGTTGTTTATGATGTCTTACCAAGACCAGCGAACCTCCAGCTCTGGGGCAAGGTAGATACCCTTCCTGCTCCCTCTGCAGTGGAAAAGGGTCACTAGAGCACATCCTGAGCTGCTGCCCAAATGCTCTAGGGTATGGCCTCTACCGCTGGTGGCATGACTAGGATCTAAAGGCAGTAATGGAGAGAGTCTCCTTGGCCATTGCAAACAGTAAACACCATCACCGAGCTAGGAAGGAAATACGGTTTGTGAAAGAAGCAGAGCAGCTAACACCGCAGGACAAAGCTCCAGCAGCTCTTCTTCATACAGCTTGTGGTTACCCTGTGGGGGTTGGATACAGTGGCTTTGCTGGCCGCTCCCTCTACAGAGCATTCACTGCGCTGGGGTTAAGTGGGTCCCAGAAGAGAGCAGCCATTAGACTTGCAACAGGGGCTGCAGAAAGAGCTTCAAGATGGCCGTGGATAAAAAGGGGTGATCCGTGGCCAAATGCTGCTGGGTCGCAGGTCGGGGCTTGATCACCCCTAGGCCGGGTCACCTGGGTGAGGGTATATCATGTTGAAAGACCCAAAACACCCGATGAACCCAGGAAACATCAATGATGTATCTTTCACCTAAACGTGCAACTTTTTGCTTCACAAAACATTAATTGATGGACTGGAGTCGTGTGAATTATTGTGATGTTTTTATCATGTATTTGGACTCTCATTCTGATGGCACCCATTCACTGCAGAGGATCCATTGTTGAGCAATGCTAAATATCTCCAAATCTGTTCTGATGAAAAAAAATTAATCTATTCAGCAAATTTTCATTTTTGGGTGAACTATTCCTTTAAATACAGCATGTTTAATCAATATATTTACATCTATTTCTCTGTAACTATTAGCACACTGTCTAAAATTAAAGACTTAATCCAGCATCTACATTTACTTATCTCTACTTTATAATCAGCTGGTGTAGCAGAGCCTTAAATTTAGATGCTGAGAATAATATGAAACACTTTTTGCTATAATCTGTGTATGGGGGGCAGTAACTGTCTAACAGTGAAGCGGGGCAGCAGTGCTTACCTTCTTGGCCAGAGAGGGTGTAAATGCGATCAGGATCATGTGTGTATCTTCAGGACCGATGAAACGCATGGCATTCAGCACAGAAAATGGCCCAGTCACATCCAGCAGTGATGATGTCAGCTAAAAGTCAGGTTAAAACTGATAATTCTCAAACACTTTTTTTTTTTTACAGTGAATACACTGAAAATGAAATTCTACAGGTTAACAGCAGAAATGTGATGCTTGTATTTTAGCTGTACATTTGTTTGAATTATCATTTTTGAAATGGGATTGTTTTTGTAGGTCAATATATTACTGATATAATTCCTGTGGGTAGGGTTTGTTCCATGCCAACAGTGCTTTAAGTGGTTTATCCTTACATGTATTGTGTGAAAGTTGTTTTCGACACTGCATTATAAAGTTTATTGCCTAGACCATGTATTGATTTTGTTTTTAAAACTAAAGATGAGTTGAAACTATTTTCTTTCATAATCAACATCATGCCACAAATGTTGTTGATAGAGTTTAACTTTGAATCTAGAACATACCTATCATATAAAAAAATTAATATAATTACATAATACCTACCAGA
This sequence comes from Sinocyclocheilus anshuiensis, assembly GCF_001515605.1. Lineage (NCBI taxonomy): Eukaryota > Metazoa > Chordata > Actinopteri > Cypriniformes > Cyprinidae > Sinocyclocheilus > Sinocyclocheilus anshuiensis. Next base: position 27,302 of record NW_015554079.1, on the reverse strand, counting down.
TAATTACTTAAATTTAGCATGAAATGGAAACTGTGACCATCTTTTCTGTCCTATTTTGACATACAGTATATGAGAGTGAAATGGACTTTTTTAATAAGAAAAAACGTGGGGCACATTAATGTTTTTGATTAATTACTATAAAGGCACAAATAAATAAATATATAATGATGTGCATTTTATAATAAACACAGCAAAATTCCCATAAAGGAATGGTCATATCATGGTGACTTTGATATGATTTCATATTTTAGAGACTTGCTACTGCCAGTAATATACATGAAATTACCCGTAGCAGATCAAGACAGGTGAAGCTAGGGGAGGTAGAGGGTTTCTGCAAGACTTGCTTACAGCAAACATTGACCCAAATTATTTAAATGTTGAGCAGCAAGCTCAGTGACTGCAGATGGCAGCCACAAGCTGGAGAGAAAGAAGATGAACGATACAAGCCACTATATGTGCATGCTGCTGTTAGAAGTATATACTGTAAATATGCTGCTGCATCAATGGACATGATAATATGATAAAATGGTGATAAGGTTATGTAGAGAAGGACAATGTTACTGTACTTGGTAAAAGGATTGAGAAAGATACCTTTACAGTCTCTGAAGAAATGTTCTGGATTACCAATTTTTTTAACACTTTCTGACCTACAAGGATAAAACAATTGCAAGTGAACTGGAAAGATAAAAGCAGAAACAGCATCAACAGTTATGTAGATAGTCAAATGTTTATTACCTACTGCCACCTGATTAAAGTGGATGGTGTTGTGTCCACTGTCAGAGATGAGCAGTAATGCTGGTTTGATGGCTGGGCAGCGCAACTCCAGATAGAGTGTCTGATGTGTGCTGCACAACAAGTTTGAGTTCAGTGAGCTCTTATGGAATTACATTTCTGCCGCAATTCTGCGCGCGAAAGATCATATCTATTAATCTTGTATTTAATCATTTAGAATTGATATATAATTATTCCTGAAGGCTGGAAGTGAAAAATGTCTTATATTCAGGTGTGCATAATTATTAAGCAGAGTTTCTTTTACGGATGAGGGCCCTCCTGTCTCTGATCTCCAGTTTCGCTGAGGGGGCTCAAGAGGAGCTTGTAGATGGCTTGGGCTTTCTGGCAGCAGCCCCCAGGACTTGGGTTTGGCGAGGGATGAACCTCTGGAACACTGCTGCTTGTTTTTTTGGCCTGCTGAAACTTGTGACAAAATTGACTGCATTGCCAAAGAGGCCAGGAGGAAGGATTTGTCCCTTTCCCTAATGCCAGAGAGATTTAACTAGAGATGCCTCTTCATGGCCATAGAGCAGCCAATGGCACAGGCCGTCTCCTTGGTGGCCCAAATAAACAAATCTGTGGCCTGATGCCCCTTGCCTTTGTGGACAGAGAGTGAATACAAACCAAAAAAAATCTCACCTGTGTGATCCTGCCAGGGAGCATAACCCTATTTTAACACTCAGTCGACAAATTGGGGAGGGTGACAGCCTTATCTGTCAAACTCAACCTTACAGACATACACAGAGGAGCATAGTTCTATTTTATTAACTATATATACAACTTCATCTGTCTATTTCTACCTCTAGGGAAAACTGCCCAGGGAGCAAAACCCTGCTTCAAATCCCAGTCAACGAATTGGGTAGGGTGACAGCATCCATCTGTCAAGGCTCAACCTTACAGATAAGCATAAAGGAGCATAATCCTGCTCCAGGGAGCACAGCCCTGCTTCAAACCCCATTCAAAGAACTAGGAAGGCTAACATCTTACATCTGTTAAGGTGTCAAAGTTTCTTTAGAAAGAGAACTACAGTGTGCTCACTGAATTGTAAAATATATGATCTGAGAAAAGCATTGATACGTCCCTGATTCCCAATAGATGCAATCCAGTGACTTTGAGAGTTGTTGAGTGTATGGGCAGCTTTACACAGGGGCAATGGGTGCTATATAACCTTCTTTAATTGATAAATCGAAGATGTATCTCACTGAGTTTTCTGTTTATGAATGGTCACTTTTATGCATTCATAGATTTTGGTTGAAAATCTAATGATACACTTTTTACAGCACTACAGCATAAAAAAATACTTTGTGAACCTTAAATTTATTTTTGAACATCTGAAGAGGTTTTGAAGGAAAAAACATGCTTTATGTATCAGTCCCTCTCAAAATCTTATTCTCACGTCACCTGTATCTGGGCTCCTCTGATGTTTCCAGCACTAAGTCTGATGAAGAGTTGAAGCAGGATATGACATAGCGAACGTGACGCTCAGTAAAAGAGTGCAATAGTGAAGCCTTTACAGCCAAATATTCAAAAGAGCTGTGAAGAAACAATATAAACATAATCATATTTTCAACTGTCCCCTGACCCTTATGGCAATATCATAAAACACAGACTGCTTGACCTGCGTACCCTGCCTGAATATCTGCTGGGCTTGGGGAATGGAAGGGGCTGCCATTTGCAGGCATCACTTTGCTGCCATGATCTTTTACCAAAAGCAATGGGGCCTCTATTTTGCTCTATAAAAGAATGAAGATAGCAGGGAAGTTACTGTTCAACACTTGTTAATGCTGTATGTTGTGTAAGAAGTGGCATGATTGTACTGGACATCGTGATGCTCCTTACTTTGGCATCAGGTTCTGTATGTTGGCAGTTGCTGGTGTCAGTATGAAATTCCTCTCTCCAGTGTAGAGCTTCTGTGTTGATGACGTCATCAGACAGTGTTGGGCTGAATGTAACCTGGACCAGACACTTCTGTGAAGGCACACAAATGGATGCTGAAACAAACAGAGCTGAGTCTATTTTCATTAAAAAAAATTCAGGGCAAACTATAAGGGAGATCCATTCCATTCATGCTGCCAAAAATCCGTAAGCATCCATTCATTTGTTTATTTTCTCTATGTTGGTTTCAAACATCTAGTTCATAAACTATTTTGGGTAAATTAAAATAAATAAATACATAAAATAAAAGCAATCAAATTAATATGATAAAATCATAAAAACTGCACTGACATAAATTAACAAAAGGAAAAACACTGTTCACTATATGATGTAGGATTTGAAAGGTTTCATTGTGTGTGAGACACAATGAAACCTTTCAAATCCTACATCATATAGTGAACAGTGTTTTTCCTTATATGGGTGTGTCATGTTTTAGAAAACTGAAACATATTTTACATTTTTTACACCACTAATTACAGTACTTTTTGTTTAAAATTTAAATGATCTGTTCTATTTGAATGAATATAGTTTAAAATGTAATTTATGTTATGTCAAAGCTGGATTTTCAACAGCCATTACTCAACATGATTCTTCAGAAATCATGTCAGTTTACATATGTAATCAAAGAGGGCACAATTAGACATTAGGTGCGTCCCTAATTGCGTACATATGCACTATTCTATGACGGTCTGTAGTATAAATAGTGCAAGTAGTGCGTTCACACTGAATATTCCAAAAAGAAAAAGTGCACTTTAAATACCCGGATGATGCACTTATATAACCAAAAAAATGAAGTGTGGAATGTTGGACACTTCATGCAATCAACTGTCACAGCTTTAATTACATAGCGAAGGGTGAGGGGCTACCATACTCCGATTATGAATGACAAAATAACCATTTATAATTCATACACTACATGATTGAGTGCATAGTGCACAAGTACATAGTGTATAAGTGCATAGTGTATAGTGCGTCATTTGGGACACAGCTATTGTCTTATGATGTTGATGCTATGGGAACGCTGAAATTTTTAATCGTAATAATATCACAATATCATTGTTTATTGTATTTTCAAATGAAGGTATCTGTAAACAGAGACATTAAGTCTTAATTATTCTAACTTTTGATATAATTATTCTAACTTTTGGTCAGTAGTGTACTTACCTATTTTAGTGTTCAGTGAACTGTATTTTTTCCAAGTTAAATAATATTTAAGTCTTTTTGTGTCCAAATATTAAGGTATATGTCTATATTAATATGACTATCAAAAATAAACCTTCTATGAGAAATATTCACTGTAGCAAAATGTGACAGCAAGCTCTGATCTCGCCTAACAAGATAATAAAGCAGATTGTAAACTGCAGAAGTCATTAGCGATACCTGTCCAGGTAGAACTCTTCCTGAAGTAGGTGTGATGGTGATGTCAGAGTTTTCCGGAACAGAGAAGGTGAAGAGCCGGGCTGCAGCCTCAGGCCCTGCGCTGATATTCTCCACATACAATACTGCAGTGGTCCGGTCTCCCACCGCTGTCCCTCCAAACTCAACCAAACAATCAGAGAGTTTCAAGGAAGGTTGGATGGCAGTCGCATGACAAGATAACAGGAAGTCTCTGAGTCAAGAATAGAAAGCATAAGTTAGAAGACTGAAAAATATTATCAATAAATTTAAGCAAAATCAAGTAATCAGAAATAATCATGCAGAACAGACATTCTGCAGAAGAGTATAACCAAACAGGATACAGGACCAGGCCTAGCAACAGCTGATAATGCCAAGAAAAAACAGATGTGACCAGGCAGATCAAAGACCTTCTGACGAAATAAATAAAACATTTAGGGCTATATAACCCGGTTCCTTGACAAGGAAACAAGACACTGCGTCATGGTGTTTACACTACGATAAGGCATGCAGGTGTGACCGGCATCCGAAGCACGTGTAGAAAAAAGCCAATGATCATTGGCAGACGGTAGTCCTATGACGTCACATGGAGCGCCTGTGCGTAAAAAGGGGCGCCTTACATCACACGTAATAATAAACTTTATTCTGAAGGAGATGCGCCTAAAGGTTGTTGCGCACAGGACAAGAAATGCAGTGCTCTGTCACGTCACGGCTAGGACAACTCACAGGTATCGGTTCAAGACATCAGTCCAAAACAGTTAATCTAATCAACAAACTTGCAAAAGTTCACTTCAAGAATAAACAATGTGGTGTTGATTAGTTTGAAATTTGGTATTCAAGAAAACAACAACAAAAAAACAAACAAACAAAAACAAAAAAACAAGCTAACAGAAAGAGTGGAAACTATGTGAGTGGTGCCCCATTTAGAAAGAGGCAACTGAAAGCAACCCTTCCACAGGGGAGTGTATAACCTTACTTTAAAGCCTAGGGAAGAGTAATAATAGGGGAGAGTGATGAAAAAGACATGCTCTCGCTATCTGCCCATCATAGCTCTTACTAAAGAAGGATGCCCTGTCAGCCATACTACTCCATGGACCAATAGGGGAAAAGGCAGACTAATGGCGCTTTTCCACTGCATGGTACAGCATGGTACGGCTCGGTACGGTTCACTTTTGGGGGGTTTTCCACTGGGTACAGTACCTGGTACCTGGTACTTGTTGCGGAAGTACACACGTTCCTCTCGTTGATAGCAGAGGAGCGGATCCAGCGAGAGCTTGATGGGGCGATGCGGAATGAAAAAGTTTTTTTTAGGAGTCGTGGTAGTAGAGGCGGCGCAACTATAATGACATGTGAATAATCCCGCCCACTCTAAAGCGGTACTGAACTGCAGTGGAAATGCAAACCGTGCCGAGCCGAACCATGCCGTGCCGTACTGAGCCGTGCCGAGCTGAGTCGTACCACGCAGTGGAAAAGCACCATAAATGTCAATAGTATCACTCCAGCATAGCGCTGGAGGGGCAGGTGAAGGGAGCAGGACGTCCACAGACATACAAACCGCCCTCCTATCCCAAATTTTTACTTCAACATCTGGCCATCAGGAGAAAACAAAGTATTTTGCCACTGCGTATAGAAACGTGCAAGTGTGCATCATACTCCAGTTTACACTGAAGGAGAGCTAAGCTTTACCACCCCTACGAGGAGCATATTAACACAGATTCTAATTCTCAACAGGTTCAAGCACTGCTCTCAGTGCCCACAACATTCTATTAACCCACCCATTCCCCATGAATCTTCAAGAAATATGCAAACAAAATAATCACGTTTACCCCAACACTTCTCAGCTGATATGCTGGAGGCGGACTGATGAGAAATGGTATTTTCTAACACTTATTAATATTGATATAAACACCACATTGTCTCATCAATACCTATTGCTCATGGCCAACTGCTTAACACCTCCAGCAGTACTGGAGGCAGAGTATCTAAAAAGAACAAAGCGGTTGCACCACAACCACTCCTTCAATAGTTATCTCTCAGCAGTCATTACGGCGTGAAACCTCCAGGTGTGATGGAGTGAGTACAACCAACAAAGCAAGGGGTTGCATCATCTCACCACGACCACTCCTTCTGTAAAGCGGTTATGTCAGACATCTCCAGCTATACTGGAGGGAGGGCAACTGAAAAGCAAAGGGGGTTACATCATCTCACCATGTTCACTCACTGCAAAAGTTCATCTGTTTAACACCTCCAACTGATCAGGAGGAGGGTGACCATGAGCCACAGAAACCCTGGGACCAATACTTGCTGCCTGGAACCTCCAGCTGTGCCTGAGGGAGGGCAGCTGAGAACAAAAGGGGGTTGCATCATCTCACCTCAACTGGAGGGACTTGCTGGAGGGAGGACAAAGAGTGTGTCAACCGCAGTGCCATAAAGTCCAGAGAGAGTGACCGTGGTATCAAGGAGTTTTTGCTTTTCATTTCAACATGCACTTAATTCACTTGATGATGTGTGATATAGGCACTATTTTATGTGCACAGGCACTCCATGTGACATCAAAGGACTGCCGTCTGCCAAGGATCATTGGCTTGTTTCTACACGTCACACCTTGAGACACTTCCATAGCATCAAAACCATGACGCAGCATCAAATTTCCCTCAAAGAGGACCATATACAAACCCAGATACACCTCTTAGCTAGGCACAACACCCAATTCTGGTCTTGCATTCTCTACCAATCAGCTGATAACATGAATCAGGTCTGTTAGATGAGAGAGTCATACAAAATGTGTACTGCTGGGGGGACTCCAAGACACATTTGGGAAACACTGGACTAGAACTGGTGTTTCAAGCATGTGTGCATACACGCCAGTTTCTGATTGGCTATGGCAACAGAATGATGTCACTGTTGTGGCAGGCTATAAAAGAGCACCTGAAAAACACGTCATCAGCTCTTTTGTTTTCAGGAAGCCACATGTCTGAATGTGCTGTGTGGAAAGATATTGTTTGCCTTTGTTTGCCTGATTTTCTTTATTAGAACAGAACAGCAAGCAGATTAGGAGTGATGTGAGAATTTCCGATGTGTCCTCCTGAGGGAAGGAAGCCAGGGAACTACAACATCGTGGCTCTGATCCCATGTTCGCAGAGGCAGCGTGCAGAGTATGGTCACAGCTGAGGCGAGAGCAGGTGGGGTTTCAAACCCTCTCGCTCTCACCACAATGGGTGTAATGAAGGCCAACTAGTAAGAGCTGTGTGGGTAAAACTTACTCTTCTGGCCTCAAAAATTACTATGACTGATGCTAGAGGCTGCTGGCTAGAGGCTGCTGCGGTCAGGGGTGACAGTACCCCCCCATCTGAGGGTTGTCCCCCCAAAAATATGATTAAAAACCATGCTGTGCATTTTAAATCATAATGTTTTACACTTTAAATAATTGTGTAAGTAGTAAAACAACACAAACGGGGCAAAAATGCATTTTAAGTTTAGAAACATTTTGAGTCTGCCCCTCCCTTGTCTCACAGTGCTTTGGTCCAAATGTCTGCTTTCCTCTTTTATATCACCTACACACACACGAGTCCGGTGAGAGAGAACAAAGCCAATAGTTGTGGAACTCCAGTAAGTAGGCTGTCAAAAGTCATTTTATTCACTTAAACGTCGGATGAAGTGATTATTTTCTCTTTAATACAGATGATGCCAATGTATTTTCCAATGAGTCCACTATGTTAGCAATAATTACGCTACCTGCTTGAGGGAAAGGGTTGCCAGGTTTTCATGACAAAATCCGCCCAATTGCTACTCAAAACTAGCCCAAACTATCCACGTTTCGAGGGTGTCCCCCGGTAAAAATCGCGTTCAGGGGGCTAAAATACACGTTATTGGGGTCGCTTCAACCTGTGGACATGAAAAACAACCCGCGGCAACAGTGATAAAGTAGCCCAATTTCACAGGGAAACCGCGGACTTGGCAACACTAGTAATGTCTACAACGGACACAAGCGCTGTTATGGCGTGACCACAACAGCTTTAGGTTGTCTAATTTGGCACGGTCTCTGCTGCACTAATAGTAGTAAGCCATTCCTCTGTGTATACATATCCTTACAAGTACAATTTTAGCTGTATTATTTGTGTCCTCTTCAAAATCTGCTATTGAGAAATTTTATGTTTATTGTCCCCCCCCCCCTACTGTTAGACGAAATTTATGCCCCTGCTCCCTATGCTTCTCACTCCTCCAGCTTAAAAAAAAAAAAGTTGAATTACTGTTGTAGAGATTGGCTCTGCTGTGGCATACACTGAGCTTGACACAATGCTCTCTGCATCACTGTGGAGCTAGGAGATTAAAGAATATGATTATATCCGAGTATGGAGGTTGTGTCTCATTTCCGCTTATGTAGCTCTCTCCGGTACTGGGAGTGCAAAGGTTGTAACAATATGCTCCCTCTGTAATCACATGAGACACAAGTAGTGTTATTGCCCACTCCACTCTTCTGTATCAGCACTTTCATATGTGCTACAAGGGAACCCAGGTTTCGGAGGTATAACAAATAGGAAAGAAGGATGCCAATGGCAGTTATGCCCATCCTTTCTGTTCTGTGCGCAGTAGATGGGCTGTTACAGAAGAGGTCAGTGGTCAATACCACCATTTGCATCCCTCTCTAGTACTTGGAGTATGACGAAATTGTTTAGGTATCACATTCATATGGCCAATACATGGAGTTGGAAGCACTTACAGCAGGGGTGCCCAATAGGTCGATCACGAAGGCAATGCTGGTAGATCGAGCTTTAGGTCAGTGGTTCTCAACCGGGGGGAGCGCGAGATAACTTCAAACTAAAATATAATAAATTCACGAATTTTTTTAATTTATTAAATAAAAACCGCTGTATGAGCATATGATACGCAAACTACAGCTCTCGGCTGGAAGCCAGTGTCATGCTTGTAGCCTAATATTTTGATGGATGACGATTGTAATCAAGGTAAAGATGATTACAGTGTCATACAGGAGTCGTGTATTAGGCATGGGTGTGTCCATTATTATTAAACGAACCTTATGTGCGCCCTCGGCGCACTGTTCACTAAAACATATTTCTGCTTGAACACAGCTCAGTATATTCACGTAGTTGTATACAGCGAGTGTTTTATAACAGATGCTCTCGTGTTTTGGAGAAGTTTGTGAGGATCAGTGGTGTTTATGTACATATGAGCATCAGATGCTCCAAACAGACACTATTGCTTGCTTGTTCTGACAGAGGACCTATTCACTGATGACGTTGAGCCGCCTTCAGATCACTGAGTTTCCACACATTCAGAATGGTCTAATTTTTAATTTGTATGTTGGTGTGTTTATTGATTATACGGAAGAGGATTAGGGCAAAGCAATAATAAAAAAATAAAACCATCTCGTGATTAAAGTCATTATAATATGAGATTAAACTCATTCAAATTCAAGAAAAATGTTGAAATAAAATGTTGCGATTAAACTCATTAAATTTCGATAATAAAGTCGTTATGTTTCGAGATAAAACTCGTTAAATCTCTAGAAAAAAAGTCGAGATAAAATGTTGAGAATAAAGTCACTAAATTACGAGAAAAAAATCGTTACATTTTGAGAAAAAAAGTCGAGGTAAAATGTTGAGAATAAAGTCATTAAATTACAAGAAAAAAGTTGTTGTGTTTCGAAAACAAAGTCGAGAATAAACACACTCGTGTCATTAATTTCATCTCATTGGACAGCGTCAAACAGCGTCTGCAGTGGCGTAGGTTGGAGAGTAATGCGCAGAGACGTAGCGTGTGATGTGATCGACTAGGGTTCGAAACAGTCGTTGGCCGAACTCGCTTTACTTCCTTTTCTCATCACATATCACATCAGAAAAGTGGAAATCAATTGCTTAACGAGTGTTTAATAATAATGTATTAATTAGGGAGGCTTTGTTGTTCTAATAAGGCAGCATCTATTTAATAATTTTAATAAATAAAATAATTTACACTCGGTTATTATTGCATCCTGTTCATGCACAACAATACTGAGGTGCAAATAGTGTCTGTCACTATTTATGAGTATAAATAGCATCTAATTAGCTACTATTTACACTTATTGCAAAGATCTGCTACTTTTACATAGCCTAACGCAAATGAATGGCTATTTTCACTTAGTTTAAATGACTATTGAAATGTAGGCTATTATATGTGGCCCGCCAATCATAATTTACAAATCATGCAGTTTCACAATGTCAAAACAAGGTGAGAGCACTACATTTTAGGGCAGATTTATCAGTAAAACGTGAGTGACAACAATTTGATAACTCATACAGTATGTGCTGTCTTTAGCACACTAAAAGCAGTACAGCGCTACTTGTGTGAAGCGCGCTGCATGGACCGTTATTAGCTCTGCCTAAAGACAGTGCAGTGCAAACTCAGAACAAATGCGTTTACCTGCAGGTCTCAAGTCAAATCAAGTCAAGTCTGCTTTATTGTCAATTCTTCCACATCACCACACGTCATTGATGTAAACACAAAGCCCTCCGCCGCGGGTCTTACCTCCCTCGACGCGAGCTCTGTCCGCTCGATAGCATGTCAGCTGATCGAGATGAATAGCGCAGTCCGGAACGCTGTTGTTGAGCCATGTTTCCGTGAACACAAAAACACAACAGTCTCTTACAGTCCTCTGAGTTGAGTGTAGTAGTCGGATGTAGTCCAGTTTATTGTCCAAAGAGCGTACGTTAGCCAGTACGATGGTGGGGATAGCTGGCTTGTGTGGGTTAGCCGCTAGCCTAGCCCGGATACCTCCGCGCTTACCCCTCTTCTGCTTCCTCTCACGCCGCTTGTGGCGCCTCCGCTGTGGGCGAAATGCAGTAGTGGGGGTCGGTGATGGTGTGGGCCTCCGGAGCAGACCGAGATCCGGCAGCTCTTCGGCGTGCGCAGAGTTTAACTCTAAAAATGTGGGTCTGCCGACATCGAGCAGAAACTCACAACTGTATGCGCGCTTAGAGACAGATAGACGCGACGAATACGTATAAAAACACTGCGACTCGCAAGACAAAAAACAGGAAAACACCTTTCTGTCGGGAAAGAGAGAAGCCGCAGCGTGTGAACGCGCCGCCATCTTGAGTAGATTTAGTGGTTACCTCGATCAGGTAACCACTAAACAGCGCTGTGAGAAGCGTTCGAGTTTGGAGCAGAGCTCTCCAATACAAACCACAGACTCTGCAGTGATTTAAACACGTTTAAAGGCAGATCAAACAGCGCTGCCATTCTCAACAACACTAAAAACTGAAAACAGGAGAAACACTGCGACAACAATCCAATTACATTACTTTTCAATATACAAATCAATATTTACAATGGATTTAGTACTGGTATGAATTAGTCTTTGTGGACTTTTTTGTATTATGTTTTCAATTTTGTCAAATAAAACAAACAAACAAACCACTAAACAGAGCTGTAAGAAGTGTTCGAGTTTGGAGCAGAGTTCTCCGATACAAACCTCAGACTCTGCTGTGATTTAAACACGTTTAAAGGCAGATGAAACAGCGCTGCAATTCTCAACAACATTGACGCAGAAAACAGGAGAAACACTGCAACAACAATCCTATTAGAGTACTTTTCAATCCACAAATCAATATTTACAATGGATTTACTGTAGTAACACTTAACCTACCTAATTAATACATTATTATTAAACACTTGTTATGCAATTGATTTCCACTTTTCCAATGTGATGTGATGGGGAAAAGGAAGAAAAGCAAGTTCGGCTAAAGACGGTTTCGAACCCTAGTCAATCACATCACACGCTACGTCTCTGCGCATTACTCTCCAACATACACCACTGCAGACGCTATTTCACTCTATCCAGCGAGATGAAATGAATGGCACGAGTGTGTTTATTCTCTACTTTTTTTCTCTAAATGTAACGATTTTTTTCTCGAAATTTAACAACTTTTTGCTCGTAATTTAATGACTTTATTCTCAGAATTGAATGAGTTTAATCTGAACAATTTATTTCATCATTTTTCTTGAAATTTACCGAGTTTAATCTCGTATTATAATGACTTTAATCTCAAGATGGTTTTATTTTTTTATTGTTGCTTGGCCCTAATCCTCTTCCATATGATTCTGAATGGATCCGTAGTAGTTTATATGCAGTCCTTTGGCATCTCCCTGTGGTCTTGTTTGGTATGGCAGGTACAGGTTCTGCTTATTTGTTACTGTATAATTGAGCTTTACGTACGTTTAAATTGTCTGGAATATCTGCAGTGACATTTTTGCAAAGTATGTTTGCAAAAAAGAACATGGAATGTTTAAATCTATCTTGAATTTGTTTTGTTTAAAAATAATTACATGTAATTGAAAAGTAATAACTAGAATACAAAGGTTTTAGAGAATAGAAAATGTTTGTCTTGCAGTATTGATTTGGAGATGAGGGGGTCTTGGAGTAAAAAAGGTTGAGGACCACTGCTTTACGTAAATGCAGGCCCAGTTCTATGGGGGTACAAAGAATTGAACATTGTTTTTTTTAATATTAAAAAGTTCATAATTAAATTAATGCAATATAAAGAAACATCCTAACAAGCTTTATTATTTATTTATTTTATATGTATTTTATTATTTATTTATTTGTCACTTGGTAGATCTCTGTGAGTTTCTCATTTGAAAAGTAGATCCCCACACAAAAAAAGTGTGCGCACCCCTGACTTACAGAATAAGGGGCAGTTACAGAAAAGGTAGAGTGAGCATGACCAACATTAGCGAGAGAGAAGAGGAGGGTGGGCATTACCGCCCCTCCAGTATGGACCTGGAAGTGATAGTGGACGTAGGATAGAACCAGAGTCAGAAATGAACTCTTCCATACAGGGGTGATATTTGCCCCCTGGAATTGATTTCCAGGGGCATTTTTATATTCATAAGAACAACTTTTATAATTTCCTTATTAATTGTATCTATGTTGTCCTTAATGTGAAATACTTGAAAAAGTTTAACTAATTGTAACCAATTATTTCAACCAACCAGAAAACTATAAACTGTTACCAATAACAACAAACTCTTTAAAATTGTACATAAATTATACATAAAAAAAAAAGGAACTCAATCAAAATGAAAAGAACATGAAATCATTATTGTTGATTATTGCTTCAGATACTGTAATAATGATTATAATTGTCGATTAATAGAAAACATATGTAGAAATGTTTTTGTGTTTGGGGAAATGTCTTGTCATATTTTGGCTACACATACAAATGTGTCAGTCCATGACATTAGACTAGTCTAGTGCAATTTATGCAAAAACTCCCGCTATAATAATCACTGATTACACTTATTAATTACTGATTAATCACTAACTCCTGTTATAATCATCACTTTTCTGCATTTCTTTGTTTATGATGAGATATTATTTGCAAGTACTCTGAAATCAGAAATGTGTGTTTGGTTATAAAAAACAATGTTTAAAAAGCAATCTGATGCAACGTACATGAATCTAAATGCAATTCCATGAATTTACACTTTTCTAAGGCTGCTGCTCCCTTATTAGTCGACTAAACAATATTTGATAAGAAAAGGCTTAGTTGGTTAGTCAGTTAGTCGCAGAAAAAAAGAAAAAGAAAAACTGTTTGACATTTTAAAGAGTTTCTGTAATGTGGAAGTTTTTGTGGTTACCATTGTGCTGAAGAGTAGACCACATGAATGTAAAAACTACAATGATTCTAAGCAATGACTGCACTAATGCCAGTGATAAGTAACATCTTGTTCATTAGTTACATGCCAAATAAGTGGCAAACATTTAGCATTTATTACGATTGCTGTGAATTAGTGATGGGAAGTTCAGATCATTTTAATGATATAGATCTTTAAATCTCATTCAGCAAAATGAACAAATCCTTTTTCATGTCATTTTGTTCATTTCAGCAGAATATAATTAAAATGTTACATGTTAATATTCAAATTCTGCAACACATCTATTTATGCAAACACTGATCACATTAGGGTAAATGTACCTATTAAGCTAACCAAAATCTACATTGAGACATTTTAAGTGCACAAGATATTGGTTTAAGTACAAAAAGTTATGTTAAAATAAAATATTAATCTCTCACACAAAAATATTAAATTTTATTTGAAATGACAAAAGCATTTCAATTAAGATATACATCATTAAATGCAAAAAGTATGGCTGTGCTAAATGGGTACATTCATTTTTTAAAGAATAATTGAAAAATGTTTTATTTGAAGATACAATTTTTTTTTTTACAATTTGATCAGTTATATATGCATAGTGAAGTTTCATTTAAGCACGTTGCAACATCTAGACTAGTCTGCGTTCAGCTAAGTAAAACATATTCAAAAATCAAATAAAACAAACCAATAAAACATTTCATTCATGGGGATGAACACAGAAACTAGCCTCATTATGAAGCCTCTTATGAAATGGATGTCAACTTATCTATATTCTTTTGGAATACACTACACAATTTTTGCCCCGATTTTCCACCGATTAACAGTCTGGAGAAGTTGATGCTAGTTGCCAAAGGTCAGAGCCAGTCTGCAGATTTGAGTCGACTGATTCCATAGAAAATCGATTAACTTAACTTAAAGTGACAACCATCAGTTTATATGTAAAGTCTGTTTATGAAGTATTTACATAGACGTTCAGTGTGGAAGAGCTTAAAGAGAGCACACTGAGCTTAATTGGAGCAGCAACAATTTTTAATACATTTTGTGTAATATTTATTAAAATTACAAGATTTTGCAAAATATATAATCTAGGTCATGTATTAAGTTGATACATATTTTATTATGAACAACTATTATTAACAATATCTATGAAATTATACTTTTTCTTATTGATGTCACACTGAAGCTGTGTGATTTTCATAGTAGTGCACCCTTTAAACTCACCTTACAATAATATGAAATCTTTAAAAATTACACCACTGTGAAAACACAGACCAGCCTTTGGATCTAACTGTAATTATTTCCCACATCCAAGTTCCAGGTTATAATATGCAAAAGACTAAACATTAATCTATTAATTTTACAGCAAGTAGTGAAACTTACCCAAAATAAAGGCTTAAATATCTAAAAAAAAAAATGCACATTTAAGCTTTTCTTTTGGTGAAAGTTTTCAGACAGCTTTCAAAATGGCCGCCGGGCAGTGTGTACACATGGAGACCCATATCTCAGTGTGCAATGATCTGATTGACTTGATACCCAAAATAAAGGCTTAAATATCTAAAAAAAAAAATGCACATTTAAGCTTTTCTTTTGGTGAAAGTTTTCAGACAGCTTTCAAAATGGATACTCATCTCTCAGTGTGCAATGATTTGATTGATTTGAAATTACAGGAGGTATGTAGTAACAAACACATCAATTGGTTAAGACATTAAGTAGGATAATACATTACTTTTTTCTTTTTATAATCCGAGCTCAAACATGGAAGTGTGCTTAATGGGTATGTGAGCTTAATAAGTACATTTACCCTATATAAATTATAATGCAACCAAGACCATTAATTCATTGCTTAGCTGGCTGTGCAGTCTGTTAGTTCACCTCACCTCCCGAGTCTTTGGGTCGTTCTTTCTTTTGTCACGTCACATTTTGTAAGGTTAAAAACTTAAAGCTATGCAGCCTGTATAAAATCCCTGTTGAACTCTTAATTTGAAGTACTCAGTGACATCACATGTGGGCGGAGTCAGTGACATGCCCAGATAAGTTCGGTCCACAGAATGTTCTGCCGCTGCATCGAGACCGATCATAGTTTGTTTTGATGTGTGTGCGTTCTTGAAAACGTAAGTTTACATTGATATACATTGCTAGGAAATATGTACCTGTACAGTATGTGTGTAGACTTATGTATGCATATTTGATGTTATATTGTTGGTTTAACTTGATATTTAGGCATGTTCTGAGAGTTCGATCGATAGATCTGTACAAATACATGGTTAAGATCTATGTTTACTGCAAATACATGATACTGACATGGATCTCTATGACATTTGTATTGTCATATTAGTATTTACAATCAATGCACATTGTTTACGTGATGTATAACGAGTAGTCCTATTTGATTGTGTTTATCACGATATCACGTTGTACCCTCTGTTCAATTACTAGTGCACCTAGCGGCCATTAGTGAAACTACACTTTGTAATTTCAATTCCCACTTCAGTGTTGCTTTATTTATTGTAATATATTTACAAGCATTGTGTGTTGTTTGGAAAGTTTATTTAATTTATTGATTGTTATTCCTTTATTTCAGAAACCACACATACACCAATGTATAACAAACTGCTAGTGGATTTGATTAGAATAAATCAATGCTTGAGAACAGAAACTGTCGCGGATATTTGCCTATCCACCTTCTGATCGAGGTTGAGGACTAGATGTTGACAAGCCAGTGCATCTTCGCACATACATCTTAACACAACCTTTACAGGAAACAGAAATGATTAGTTCCCCTCCTGAGTCTTCGGGTTCGAGTTGTTCGTTCATCAAGTGACAGCCCCATAAGCATAAGACTATGCAGTCTGTACCGGAAAGAGAAATTATTCGTTCATCTCCCGAGTCTTCGGGTATGAGTCGTTTGAGTCGCCCAAACCTGAAGACTCGGGAGGTGAACTAATGTAGTAGATGTTGTGCATCCGTGGTCAACATGAGAGCAGCCCGGAAAATGGTAGATATTTCTACCATATAATAGATATTTCGTATTGCTTGGCGGGAAAGTACCCTATCCTACAGAAAAGCATTAAAAACTGCTAGTTCTGATTACTTTTTCGTCTCTTTTAGAAGAAAAAAAAACATAACCCCAATTATATTTATATATATATTTATTCAATACAGTGGCTAAATTAACGAAAAATAAAGCACCAACAGGCGTTAACATTTCCCAGCAGCACAGCAGTAATTACTTTATGAACTACTTTAATTACAAGATCGATACTATTAGAAATAAAATTGTAACCATGCAGCCGTCAGCTACAGTATCGCATCAGACAGTGCACTATAGATCCCCTGAGGAACAATTCCACTCATTCTCTACTATAGGAGAGGATTTTTATTTTAGGAATTTTATAAACTTGTTAAATCATCTAAACCAACAACATGTATGCTAGACCCTATTCCATCTAAGCTCCTGACCCCAAAGAACTAGTTAATTACAGACCGATCTCGAATCTCCGTTTTCTGTCCAAGATACTAGAAAAGGTAGTATCCTCACAATTATATTCCTTCTTAGAGAAAACTGGTATCTGTGAGGATTTCCAGTCAGGATTTATACCATATCATAGTACTGAAACTGCTCTCATTAGAGTTACAAATGACCTGCTCTTATCCTTATCATCTGATCATGGTTGTATCTCTCTATTAGTGCTTCTGGATCTTAGCGCTGTGTTCGACACTATCGACCACAACATTCTTTTGAATAGACTAGAAAACTTTGTTGGCATTAGTGGAAGTGCATTAACATGGTTCAAATCGTGCTTATCTGACTGCCATCAATTCGTAGCAGTGAATGAAGAGGTATCATATCGATCACAAGTGCAGTGTGGCGTACCGCAAGGCTCAGTACTAGAGCTGTTACTTTTCACGCTTTACATGTTACCCTTGGGAGATATCATCATGTTAGCTTTCACTGTTATGGTGATGACACTCAGCTCTATATTTCTTCGCGGCCCGGCAAAACATACCAATTTGTTCACTCATTCTCTACTATAGGAGAGGAAGAATTTTATAAACTTGTTAAATAATCTAAACCAACAACATGTATGTTAGACCCTATTCCATCTAAACTCCTAAAAGAGGTGCTTCCAGAAGTCATAGATCCTCTTCTGACTATTATTAATTCGTCATTGTCATTAGGACATGTCCCCAAAACCTTCAAACTGAAATGTTAATTCATGCGTTCATGACCTCAAGGTTAGATTATTGTAACGCTTTATTGGGTGGTTGTTCTGCATGCTTAATAAACAAACTCCAGCTTGTCCAAAATGCAGCAGGTAGAGTTCTTGCTAGAAAATTCAAATCTGTTAAAGGATTGTTAGGCTGCATTAATTAGGTCAAACGGAACTTGGAACACTTCCAATAGCATACGATATAGTTGTTACATAGTAAGAAGAATGGCATCTACGCTAATATTAGTCTGATTCTTACTAATTCCAAGGTCACCGTAGCCACCAGATCCAGTCCGTATCCAACCCAGATGGTGGATCAGCACCTAGAGACAACCTCTACAGCCCTGAATTTCAGCGGAGACCAGGACAACTAGATGAGCCCCAGAGACAGATCTACGGGACAAGACCACGGAACCAGATGAGCCCTCTGCACAATCTAACTTTGCTGCAGCATGGATCAACCTGCTGGTTCGTCTGGCCAGAGGAAAACTGGCCCCCTGACTGAACCTGGTTTCTCCCAAGGTTTTTTTCTCCATTCTGTTACCAATGGAGCTTTGGTTCCTTGCCGCTGTCTTCCTTGCTTAGTTGGGAACACTTAATTTCCAGCGATATCGTCGACTTGATTGCAAAGATACTATTTAAACTGAACTGAGCTGGATGATGACATCACTGAATTCAATGATGAACTGTCTTTAACTGAAAATTGAGTGTTTACTATTGTCCTTTTGCATTGACACACTATTTTCCTATTTTGATACTGTAAAGCTGCTTTGACACAATCTGTATGGTTAAAAGCGCTATATAAATAAAGGTGCCTTGACTTGACTAAAATAGATGAGATTAATTGGTTCCAGAGCCACAGTTCAAGTAGTTGGAGCAACTTTTGTTCATGTTATAGATTATTAAGTTCCTCTAATTAAGTATAGTTTGTTGACTGAAAATAATTTCATTTTAAGTTGTCATAATTAAAAAATAATAATCTGTTGCATTTTGATTATTATTATTATTTTTTTTTTTTAACTAACATATTATTTTTAGAGTCTGGTAGAGAATAGTTGAGAGAGGTGCCACTCAAAAAAAAAAAAAAAATGCAGTCAGATTTTTAAAGCTTGTTCAGATTAGTTGGTTAAAATGAGCAACAACAACATTTTTAATTAAAGAAAATTACATGTTAGAGTTGTTATACATGTAATGGTGAGTAATTTTGGAGATTTTAAAGAGGTTTGGAGAACAAGTTTTGAGGTTACCACTGTGCAGAAGAGTTGCTCTTTATTTGAATGTGGCAATTAACATTTTTATTTTTAAACCCTTATTTGAATATAGCAACATAATATCGTGCTTTACAATATTTCTATGAATAAATCACTGACAGAGACCCATCCCCTATCAGGCAATCACCGTGGCTATAGTGAGTAAGCTTGTTGACATCATCCATAGCAAAGAGATAAACCCCTGTCTTTCTCTTAGTTTCCTTAGTAAAAGTTGGTCTCAGCAGCTTTGTGAATAGGTTTTAAGAGGAAACTGTTGCCTTAGAACATTTACTGCTATTTAGGAGAACTCTTAGTGGTAAGAAAAACGTTTTGTGAATACAGCCCCAGAACTCTAGTTTAGTTTGGACTGTTGGCCACTAGATGGGGCCATCAGAGTTAAAGACATGTGTTCTTATCTTTAAGTATTCTTATCTATGTCACAAACACACACACAAATGTTCCATGAAGGTATCATGATGTTTAAATCTAGGTCTAGTGACCAGGGCTTTTTTTTTTCAAACATTAACCTGTTTTTCAAACATTAACCTGTTAGGAAACAGGGAGTAATTATTTTTGACGTCTGCAAATGATCTCCAGTCTTGCTATAAAATGCATGAATATATATATTTTTTAGACTTGTCCAGTCAAATATATTTTAATAGCGCTTTTCGTAATACATACATAATGCATTGTTTCAAAGCAGCTTTACTGAAAATCATCATATTAATGTATATTTCTTGTAATCTTATCCAACTTCATATAAATAGTTATGGGCAATATAGCTATCTACATTTTGTAAAAAAAATAAAATAAAAAAAAATCAGCAGTGTAGAGGCAGTTGACTTGCTCACAGAGAATTAAGGAGACCAGATTTCTAAAATGAAGACAATTTTTGTTTTATGTGTGAACTATAGTACATAATACTCTGTCATACCACTCTGCATAATTTTGTATCCTTTTTTTAAAGTTCCAAACTGATTCATTGTCAAAAAAAATTTTAAAAAAAAATACGCAGAACATTTAATTTTTTTTATTTTTATTTCTCCTTTTGTTGTCTGAAAAAGGTCATATGGCATTAGAACAACACCAGGCCTAGTAAATAATGAATAAAATGGTGAATCATTTATTTTTTGGGTAAACTTCATTTAAGGAAAGAAGATTGATAATATGATGCAGAAAGACATTAGGGAAAATGACTCTCAGTTCGGTATGTGGTAATCTTCACTATCAGCCAATATTTTACTGGGGCACAGCGGTAATTCACTGGGGTTGTACCCCAGTAAAAAGGGTCTAGTGATGCTCTTGCTTGCCATATACATGTATTATTTGCGGGGCTGTTACATATATTAAAAACAGGGACAGCCACGTTTTTGGGGACAGCCACAGCCAGAGATAGGCCACCAAAACAGGGACGACTGTTCAACCTATGCAGAGCCTTTTCAGCAAACCCAGTACAGTTTCTAGGCATAGGCAAGCTAGGTAAGCTAATATTAAAATATTGGTACAGTAAAAAGTGCACAAAATCTGTATTTTGTTTAGGCAGTATTTGTGGCAGTCGAGAAATCATGTTGCGAAATTGGTCCAAGAGGTGTGCGTTTTTGTGCCAATGCATTGTTAAAGGATCAGTGTGTTGTGTAATATTCCCATATAAAACTTTTAACAGCCACTTAAAAAATAATGGTATAGTAAAATTAGCTAATTCACGAGATCAAGACATCCTTTATTAAACTGCTTTGTTGAATTTAACAAAGTATTCTATAGTCTTTGAATTTAACACATCCTTACGGAAGTGTCAAAATGCTGAATCAATTCATTCACTTCTAACAGTGCTTAATAGGAGCAGTGTCATGCACATAGGGGCAGAGCGTCGCCTTATTTAAAGGGGAAGTTCATGCATCAATGAGTAACAAAGGAATAAACATTCTGATTACTTTTATGCCACTGATCAGGCTTTTATATTTAGTGTGGGGTAGCAAAGGGTTTTATAGGTTTGACTGAAATAATAATGCAATAACTGACACTTTAAATCAATGTTTCAAACAACAAAACAATTGAACAAAAAACAGATAAAGACAAAAAGTAGCCATTGATAATATCTAAACATGTATCCAAATCCAAATGTAATAAAATTAATTTATGTGTGATGACAATTTCTTAGCAACCAGGGATTGCTACATAGGGCTAGACAGGCATCTAGTGGCTACACAATGGTATTACAGACAATAAATTGTGCAAATGTTTTATCTTAAAGGTACAATATGTAAGTTTTCGCCGCTAGAGGGCGTGTATTCAAAACAAACAAAGAAACAAAGGCGTAGTTTGATGACGCAGTGACTGAGTGTGGAATCATGGGAGTTGTTGTCTTCATCTCCACAGCCAATGCAATCCCATGGGACTCGGGCAGAAATCATGTTTATGGATGAGCTAATGTATTAAAGATTTATTAACATCGTAGTATGAAGCAGAGTGAGGCAGAAAGCCGTCGAAGCGAAACGAGGCCACTGAACGAGCATGACACACGGCTCGAAAGCAGCGGAGCTTTTATTATGCCACAGTCGACCGCTTCTGCTCCTTCCGGGGTAAAACAGTGCTGTTTTAGCATACTTGATACATTTGAAAGTTCTGTTACAATGTTACTCTGTGCGGTCGTCACCTGTCTAATAAAATGCATATCATTTGGTGTTTCTGTTTTCTACAAAACAAAACCGAAAATCGAGAGTGTATGACGTCACTGGCAGGCGACGCAATGACCAGGGACGAACCACTATTTAAAATTGCTATTTCTCTGGATTTAAACATTCTTCGAAACATTTGGGATAATGCAAGTACACAAGTCAGCAAAATATATAACACTGTTCTAGTGATTTTTTGATAATTTAATAAAAAATCTTACATATTGTACCTTTAACAGTCAATTTACAAATAATGCATTCAGTGTGGAACTCACAATGTGCTGAATCTCCACAAATTAGTGTCGACAACCAATTTGAATGTGACAATAAACTGGTGTCTGAAAAGAAATTATATATATATATATATAATTTGGAAATGTATCAATGTTGCTATTTAAGATTTAAGTGTTTACATAATCAGTTTCATGTTATTTTGTATGTAATCTTAATTTATCTTGTTTGGGAGTGGGATCCGCATCCCAAAAAGATAATTTAAGATTATTACCTTGGGGTGGGGGCGCCAATAGGGATTTCGCCTAAAGGCCTTTTCACACTGAACGTGAAATTCGGCGCGATGACACTTTTAAATCGAAACAATACATCCCTATGGGGCTATTCACATTAGGTGCGATCATTCGCGGCGAAAAGCAAGGATTTTATTTTTTTTTCGTCCTGTGCGTCGATTTTTTCCCCGCCACTCCGCGATGCAACGGGCCGTCCAATGAGATTTGAGCTAAGATCACGTGCCTGGAGCAGCTGCTGTTGCACAAAAAGGCTAGTGGTGGCACTGTTTCGAAAACCAGTGTAAACAAACAAACACCGAAGAAGAGTATCCCGCAAGAGAGAAGAGAGTGGGTGCTGAGTTCTTGTTGGTATCTGAGGACAGATTTATTCTCACAGGTTCTTAATATAATTTCTATTAATTCTCCAATGAATCATGTGATCTGGACAGCACTGTCCATTTTCTTCCACGTGCTCGAGTGTTATATGAGTCTAAGCGCGTTCACTCTCTAGATCTCTACTTCTAATTATGTTTTAGGATGTATTCTTCTAAGCATTATAGATAGTTTGTGTTTCTGGTGTAGAACCAAACTTTATTTATCTTAATTTAATGCTGTATATTGAGATACATGTCTGAGGAATGCACTGTTGGTCGGCGCCACCTAGCGTGCAGCGTTAATTAGCAGAAGGCGAACAATCGTTTCGCGCTCGGTGTGAAAGCACCGTTCGTCGACTCAGTGTGAAATGGCCTTAAGGCGTCAAAATAGTTAGAAACGGCCCTGAGCAAACCAGAGATGAAACCTGTGATGCGCTTTTCCCCATCTTTCTCTGAGTTGGTTTCAGCTTGTGATCACTCTATGATACACAACACATTACACCTCTAATGAGTCTCTAATAGAATTTCTTCCTTAAAAATAAATGCATAAATAAAATAAAACAAACAAACAAAAAAAAAACTAGATCGCTTTTTAGGGTAAACTGCTCTGCATTATTTTGTCGAAATCCTGTACTCTATGCTCTCATTTCACTGAATGATATATCATACACTGTAAGTTTGTAAGTTTTGTGGTTTTTAGAGATATTTTGCATTGTTCAATATCTGAAAAATGTCACTGCGTGGCAGACCTTCATGTAAACTGCTTTTTCTTACCTGTTAATGCTTGTTTTGCATGTGAGTGTGAACTTGTATTCCCCTGCCTTTGACGGACTGAAGATCAAGTAAATCTCCATGCATTGTGAAGGCAGCAAAGTGCCAAAACCATCATTAGGCTGGATGTCAATAAACTGAAGAGAAAGAAATATACATATTTGTACATGCATTTATATATCTTCAAGGCCTCTGAATCTCATAATCAAATTTTAATTTTCACAAGTTTTTTCTTTTGATTGAGATTTGATCTTTATAAATTCTTCAGATGTTCTCTAAATCTGAGCACAGTTGAGCCAAACCCTCCTGTCACAGGACAGATCACAGACACCAGTTTTTTCCTCAAAACTCTGATTCCTTCTGATGTGTATTTACTGTGCTTTGCCTTACTGTGCTTTGTCCTCACTTTGATTCATTTGGGCAAAATACTTACATATACATACATACAGTACACACACACACACACGTATGTATGTATGTATGTATCTTGTGTATATATATATATATATATATATATATATATACATACATACATACATACATTGAATATATATATATACTGACTCCAAGTTTTTGAATAGTATAGTGCAGTGGTTCTCAAACTTTTTTGGTCGCGCCCCCCTTTAAACCTATACAAAAATCTGAGAACCCATTAACCTGTGTACACTGGATGCGGCGTGACAGGACACGACAAAACCCCAACATTAAACTGATGCCTTGTTCTATTTATGACATACTGACACAAAGTTGAAATGATTTGCAATGGTAGCTTTGTCGCGTCCAGTGTAGAGCTGTTGCGGCGCGTCCGGTATAGACACGGTGAGTGAAGCCGAGCACAAGATATGTCCGTCATATTTTCTGCATTTAGCTTTTGAATGACCAGCACCTGCCTGGGTCTGTGTGACTTCATCTATGGCTTTTCTCTTCCCTCTCACAAACAGATCCATCTCCCATTCTAAGTTACGTCCTTTGGCTGTTTTTACCTTTTTTTCCCCCTTTTCTTTTTCTACTAATGGCCCATGCCCCCCCTGCAATACTCGTGCGCCCCACACTTTGAGAACCACTGGTAAAGTGTATAATTTTACAAAAGCTTTTTATTTCAGATAAATGCTGAACTTTGGATCTTTCAAAGAATCCTGAAAAGAAATTAACTCAACTGTTTTAAATATTGATAATAATAATAATACATGTTTCTTGAACAGCAAATCAGCATATTAGAATGATTTCTGAAGGATCATGTGACACGGAAGACTGGAGTAATGAAGCTGAAAATTCAGCTTTGATCACAGAAATAAATTAGACTTTAAAATATATTCAAATAGAAAACATTTTAAATAGTAAAAATATTTCACAATATTACTGCTTTTGCTGTATTTTGGATCAAATAAATGCAGGCTTGGTGAGACGAAGAGAATTCTTTAAAAAAAACATTAGAAATCTTACTCTTCAAAAACTTTTGACTGGTAGTGTATACATATTTATATATAGCGCCATTGCAGTTTAATGTGTGATGATTATGCAGAATAAGGTGATGGCTTACATGGCATTTGTTTAGCGTGGAGTTTTGTGAAGTGTGTGCACTCAATATTGTGCTCACCTTAGGATTACCCACAAAGCCAAACTCCTGAGGTAATAAGGAACAGTTCGTGAAACGCACTGCAATCTGAGCAGACTCATAAATGGAGCAGTGTCCAAAGTCCACCTCAGTGTGGTCGAACCGCAGGTCAGAGTTGGTGACAACCGCATGGACCGTAAACAGGACAGGCTTCACCTAGTTAAAGCACAATAAACAATGTTATTCAGTGGAGTCATGTCTCCATTCTAAACATTCCTGTACAATTATGAAGTTTGCATTTTCATGTGACATACATTCAAGGGTACATGTTTTTGATTAAAGATTACAAATAAATTAAATAAAAAGACAATAATAAAACAACAATAAATAACAGAAAATGTGTACCGATAAATCATTTATTATAAATACTGCAGCATTCCATAAAAAAATAAGAATTGTTCATTTTGATTTCATGGTGACTTTAACAAAATTACATCTACATCTCTGGAGGCCAATGGGCACAACGTACAAGTCCCATATGTAGCATGCTTTTAAGCTGCAAGCTCCAACAGGCTACCGGTTTTTGACCCTGACAGTAACATGCTAGTCTCATTAGCTAAGACACAAATGTGTAAGAAGATAAGTATAAATTCTTGTTATACTGATGTTGGAGGATCAATCTTCAAATAAAAATATTGATACCAAATAATTCGTTTATTTTGTTGGTAAAAATAAATAAATAATTAAATAAATACTGTACATCCTGTACATAATTTACCTGCACACATAAAATTTGAAGTAATTAGAAGTTTACGGAAACATCAGTAAACACTAAATAAAAGGCACAGCTAAATGTTCTTGTGACACTTATTATAATGGGTCCATGTGAATATTGTTTAATTTGTTCACATAAATTAAAAGTCATTATATTTTATAATGTTCTATAATTGTTTATAAATAATACATAAAAACAATCTGATAATTTGAGGTTTAGTAAAATCTGTTTTTTTCCATTTTTATTTTCCTGGACTCCTTTTTAATGGTTAAATTAAATTTTATTAATAAAAAAGCATTTCTAATTAATTAAAATCATGAAACTTAAACAGTTTAACATCAATTTATTAAAAGTTTAACAAAAATTACATGTTTGGGACCCAAAAATGTTTTATTTTTTCCAACCTTATGTTTTATTGCTACCAAATTCTGTGTTTTAGCATGTCTAATTATTTGAAACATAAAAACAAGTTTAATTTATTCTTACAATAGCCTTATGATTTTTTTCCCTCAGAAATTCTGTGTTGTGTATTTACATTTTTAAGGCATAAAACATTCATTTAATTTATCTTTTAATTAATGAAAATTAAACAAATCTTATTTTTTGGAAAATAAAGGGGATTTAATATTACAATTAAAACATTGAAGGAATATTGTATGAGTATTCCTTAAAAATAAGGTTTTAATAATTTTAGTAGTAGTAGTAGCCTATTACGTACATTCTACTGAACAATAGTAATATATTTCTGCTGCAATGTCTTCAGGTTAAACTGAACTTTTATTTTGACGGGTTGCCGTGAATAGCTTTATATTTCTGTGTGTATATGATATGAGGACAGTTTTACTCAAATGAAACGGTCAAATGTTTATCTCGCAAAGAAGAAAGTATTTAGAGCGCACGAAAATCAATTTTGCATTTAAAATACGTTTTTGGATGTGTGCAGACCTTCACTTTTGCGCGTGCAACGTTTCACAAGCTTGCTCACCTGATGCCAGCCCTCAGTGCTCTCTAAATGCCAACAGCTCACGTGCTCAACACAACCCAGCATTACAATATGCCATAATTCCAGCCAATCAGAGACAAGGCTGCTAAATTCTGATTGGCTGCCTTGACAACCATTCACAACATTTCTTGCATTACCTCGGCAGCAGAAGAGGAAAAATACAGAGCATGCACAATTATTATTCAAGTTGATATTCTGATCATATTTTTTTCCAAGCACATTTTGATCATATTTTTTCCAAGCACATTTTACCAATTCCAAACGACATCAATATGAATAAGTACTATTAATCTTGTATTTAATCATTTATAATTTATATATAATTATTCATGAAGGCTGGAAGTGAAAAATGTCTTATATTCAGGTGTGCATTAAGCAGATTTGGTTTACAGATAAAATGAGCCAAAAAAGAGATTTAACTCAGACTGAA